>NW_027266604.1:0-73560 GCF_046630445.1 Rutidosis leptorrhynchoides
AACTTAATCCGAATAAATATTTTGAACTAAAAGTATATATTAGATCATGTATTTCTTACTTGCTCATTTCACGTGCATTATCATTTCTTAAATTAAGTAGAGGGACGAAAGATAAAGTTTCTGAAATTAGAAAATCGTAAGAAATATTAAAAGAAAAATAGAAAGTGATCGCATCTAATGATATTATTTAGTGGTTGGTTTATTTTAACAAATAGCTAGGGACTTTATTTATAAATGTTGGAAGTTTAATTAAAATAAATAAATAAATGAAAATGGAATTGAGACGGCATATATTATATATTTATATATTTGTAAGTGGAGTATATCCAATTAAAATTGTGATTCCGTCAAAAGTATTCTGACAGTTGAATTGAGTTAAAGAGCTAGGTAAATGTCAGGATATATTACAAAGTAATTGTTGCAAAATGAAATATTTTATTGGAAATGGACTTTATAGCAATTACATATTTAATTTAGATTATGCTTGGTATATCAACGGGATAAACTTTGTACAGATTTAATTTAGACTATGCTTGGTTTATTAACTAAAATTTGATGAAGAAAAATGATGTTAGATAAGTATGGAGTGAATATAAAACAGTAAGAAGAGTCAAGTCGGTTCACTTCTCTGTTAAAACCAAAAATTGAGTTCTGAGAGAGCAATTTTTTATTTTATGCTCTCATTGAAACCTTTCCCTATCTTCACACTTAATTGTTGCTGCGTGGGATCCAAAAAAGGCAAGAATATCTTTGTTGCTTTTATCTTCTTATAAATATTGTGTCATGGAGTGTATTTAATCAGTGAAGGAGTAGAGATCATGCGTGTAGTGATGGCATAGGTGATTTGGAATTCTGTTGTTCATTGTGATCATCTGATGGATCTGAATTTTGAAATATCTTTATGGAATAACTAAGATTAATTAATAATCTGATCCCTCTAGTGATCTGGAAGAGGTAAAGACAAGCAACTTTGTCAAAGAGTTAATACCATACAGAATCATGGCGTGTACATAGAGTGGTTGATGCTGGATTGATTAATTATATTGGCAATGACTTTAAAAAGTATAAAAGTGTTAATTGTTTATGTTGCTTTTATATTACAAAGGGACTGCGAGAAGTGCGCAGTTAATTAGTAAGGGTTGCTCATCAAGCTGTGGTTATATTGCAATCAGTGGTTTAATAATGTCCTGTCTTGTAATATTGGTCATGACTAGAATCTGTCGACCTATATTGTGCAACTCGTAAACCGGACTAGACTATCGGAATAGGTCAAGGGGAGATTTTGTTGTGAGCCTAAATCTTTAAATGTTATTTTTGGTAGACATGAAACTGGATTCATATTAGGATTGTTTGCATGATATACTAGAAATTCATAGCATGATATATTAGAACTTCTCAAACTGTATGAAGCATACACATACATAACATTGTAGTCATGGCTAACATTGCAGATATGAGTTTGTCTAGGAATTTAGGATTGGTAATTTATGTTTTCTTGTCACATCCCAGGTGACAAGTTAGTTAGAATTGACGTGGAAAATGAGGCTTAGCGTGCTCGAATAAATTGGTGAGTAGATTTTTAATCATTGTCGGAGTATAGTTTTTACTATGTATGTCCATGCTTGATTTCCCATATATATAATATATGATAGTTATTCAGGTTGATTGTATATTGCCATATATTTGGGGTTCGAAATGAATCATTCATTATCTAGAAAGGGACGTAGTTCCCGATTGTGTTTATGGGATGGATAAATATTTTTATCATGGAATCTCCATATGAATTGACGGATAAATTTCCTGAGTTTGACGGGACCTGGAGAGGAAATAAATTGGTCACAGGTCAAGAACATGTGAATCCTTGGTTTCTTCGAGAGCACCTAGAATGGTTGTGATCACACGGCGACGACTCATTTAGTGGCTACGCTGTATGAGCTCCTGATCTAGTCCAAAGCTTGGACTAGGGTAGCACAAAAGGTAGTGTATTTGAAGTTGGCATACACTAGACTCTTTCAATAAAAGTGGCTCACTTTCGAAAGAGGTACTGATACTGGTAACCAGATTGATAGAGCTTGTGGTTCCATAAATGTTTTCTGTGTTTTTAATGCTTGCTTGATTGAAGCATCACATGGTTTTGATATTGACACTATATCATATTTTACATGAACATTATATTATATTTGGGTATATGTATGCATCTATATATGCAGGAAGGGATAAAACCCTTCAATGATCATTGGGTCTACTCAGGGGATTGTTGAATCTCATAAACCCTAATATCTCCACATGTTGATAGTGATTTTGTGTACCGGCGAGGGTCGCAACATAGGGAACTTCAACGTAGTGTAATAGCTTTAAAGTATCCTCACGACCGACTTTGATAGAGAGAGCTTACATAATTTATCTTTTAGTATTTTGAGGTGGGCTTCACACTATTTATTTTATTGTATCAATTGAGCTTATGTTATGTCGAGAAAATTCACATAGGATAAATCTATAGATAAAAAGATAATAATTTAATTTTAGTTGCATGATGAACTAATTAAAATGAATTCAATGCATCACTCTCACATTAATGACGCCCTTCGATCCCGGCACAACCTAGTGAGCTGGGGGCAGGGGATACATGAGGGGGGCATCAGAGAAGGAAACAAGTAACGATCTATTGCTATATAGAATTATCATTACTATTTTCTTGTTCTTTGTTCTCATTTCTGGAATAGTCTTATTTGCTTCTTGACTATTCCCATATGCTGAATTGGATGGGATTTCAGCGCCTTTAGATAATCGATTAATAAGCCACTCAAAGTCAAAGGCACCGTTCTAGACTGCTTTGACTGTTATCCAAATGTAGTGTTCTCACAAAAAAAATTAGCCTGTTGAATCTTTGGTGTACTGACTACAGCCTCACTTCTCTTCTTCTCATCCTCTCTTCTTCTAACTAACTCACTTTTCTGCTTCTCTCCTTTTCTTGTTCCAACGGCCTCATTTTCTTGCTTCTCTTCTTCTCTTATTCCTCCTATAACCACCTGTTGACCACATTTATGACCATAGTTATTTTTTACTTCCATCAATTTTTGGGCCAATGTTGGCTCTGCCTCAATAACAAGATTCTTCTTTTGTGATTTTTGTTGTTGTTTTGGCAGCTATTTTTGTTGTCTGCTACCACCGATCTCATTGTTTTTCTTGCCTTACGCTACACTTGTCTGGTTTGATGCTTTTGAGTAAACAAATTCTCTCCAACCTGCCCATTAATATTTCTCGTGATCAATTTTCTTCTTCTTAATTATCTCACCACCTCCTATTGGATTTTGCTATTTTTGTTGCTTGCGTTTAAACTGAGACTTCTACCTTTTATTTGTTTCAATCCGTTCCTGCTTTATCTTAACTACTGGAGGCCTCGGCATATTTTTGAGATCCCTTTACTCTCATAAATTCCTGCGAATTTTTTGCTAGAATAATTTTCCTCGTTAACTCAACCTTTATTGATTTGCTTTCCATCTCTTGCAACTGAATGATTGAAGAATA
This sequence comes from Rutidosis leptorrhynchoides, assembly GCF_046630445.1. NCBI lineage: Eukaryota > Viridiplantae > Streptophyta > Magnoliopsida > Asterales > Asteraceae > Rutidosis > Rutidosis leptorrhynchoides. The sequence goes on from NW_027266604.1 coordinate 3,529, forward strand.
GACAATTAGATGTATGTTTAGCCAAAAGCACAAGCTCGTTTAGGCATTTTGTCAAACACATTCTACGCACAGTACACATAAACTCTGGATAATATTCAATATCAACAAAAAAACCTAATTCTTATCATCAAACCAAGATAATCTACATAAAATCCCAAATTAGTTCTAAGCCCAACTTAAAAATACCTTAAATTTACAACCTGATACTGACAGAGTCGCTTAGCGTCGTTACCTTAGTAGATTGAACTGAGAGGTTAAATGTCAAAATACGAATTGAAGAGCTGACGGATGAAAGAGTCGATATCTGAATTGAAGTGAACTGAGAGAGTAATTTAAGATGAAAATGAATTGGAGTGAAAGTGAAATGTGAAAGGCGAGCGTGTCCGTTTTTTACTTAGGCAAAAATTTTACAAAAGCCGCCACCAAAGCGGCCACATTTTAATAACGGTATCTAAAATTAGAATATGCCACGATTTTTAAGCATTTTTTGCCACAATTTTCTAATCTCTTACTCCTCTATAGTTTCTAAACCATGGCCAATTACTATACTCCAGCCCCAGATCGAGTTCCTGTTGTCGAAGCCACCTGCATTATTGGAATCTTTTCCCCGGACAATTCCAATTCCATTAAGGGTCTGTTTGAAAATCACCATGTAATTACATGACTGTGTAATTACTAGGTATAATTACATGTCTGTGTAAGTACGTATGAATTAATTATTTTTATGTTGTTTGATTAATATTGTGTAATTACATTGTAATTACAAATGTTATGTTTGGTTATACAGTTGGTATTCATAATATTAGATTATAAAATATAAATAATATAATAAGAAAAAAATTTAAATTATGTAATTACACTGTGTAATTACACCAATTCCTATGGGGAGGTCGAAATTGAAACTGTGTAATTACACCTCCTAATTACACGCAATTACATAGTTTCGAGTAATTACACGGTTGTCCAAACACTCCAAACCGTGTACTTACACGCAATTACACAGTTTTTCAATTCCGAGGTGGCTTTCCAAACACACCCTAAGACATTCATATATTAAATCCAAAACACAATAATACTATAAAAGAACATAATATCATGCATATTCAAATTACATTAAAAACTTCATATTATATTTAATCATCATCACAAATTCGAGTTGAAACAAAAAGGTTACAATAATTACAACCTTCCAACAATAGAGACTTAATTTGATCATAAGAGTTTCTTATCAACCATTTCAGACTTACAAACATCGCTAAAGAAGAAAGTGATGATATAAAATGCAAACTTTCTTGATTAGGCCAATTACACAAAGGAAGATATTGTGATGCGTGGTAATAGTAGACTGAGGTTGAGTGGAGTTGATGTGTATATTTGGAAACACCACACAGATTGCAAGACTCAAAATATGGAATGCAATAGCTCCATCTCACTTCTTGCGAGCAACAAAATAAAAGACCGTCCTTGGATACAAGATATGCTTGATAGGTCACTTCGAGTATCTCTGGCAAGAAAAGCTAAGAGTATTTCAAGCTTCCATTTGATAAATTCATGTATGCTCAAATTACTCCAGACCCCCAACATATTTCTTCAATGCGATGGGTTCTAAAAGAATGTGAGCAGGCACGATTCTACTGAATAGAAACTTAAATCACCTAAAGCTTCTCTTGCTGGAATTACCGAAGACATTTGATCAGACATATCTTGAATTAAGTGAAATCTTTTATATGTTGCTCGCAAGAAGTCAGGCATGTTGTTGTACTTCATATTTCGAGCACTTGCAACCTGTGGTGGGGTCCCCAAATATACACCAAAACTCTTGATGATCTTTCAAATGAACTTGACCTTTAGCCTATATTACTACCCATCGCCATACATTCTCTTAGCATAATTGGCCTATTCGGTTTGATTCTCATATCATCATCCATTTCTCTTGACATTTATCATTTAGGATATATCTTGATAAGTTTTCGGTGTTGTGGTATATGAATGGGAGTATGCAACATTATAATATATAACCGCCATAATCCACATTTGATAAAGTATCAAGTATAAGTAATTAAAATTGAACGGTAGAGATGCTTATGTTATGCGCACTTATGTTTAGACTACTTAGTCTTAATGATTATCTCATCTTCAGGTTAAGTGGGAGATTGTTAGATATATTAAATAAATATGTATATATCTAATATTATTATGTGGCCTTATTAATGAGATAATATTATGTATAAATAATAAGACTATTAGTATATTGAATCTAGACTATTCAATTGGTTATTTGATGGACGTACTAGATTAAAGTACTCTTATATATAAATCCATCATCTCTCTATCTATTAAGGGTAAAGACAACATAATCACCATCACTAAATTTTCTGTAACATTAAGTAAAGGTCAAGAGGGGGAAACCAATTTATCGTGTCGTCAATCATGGCTCCGTCGCTTTCAGACGTGTTTCTCGATTATTATTATGAGGATCATGAGTTCGATATCCTATAAATCTCATCGTCTCAATTAATTTTGAGGCCCTGTGTGACATGATATTTTTTCTTTTCTTTTTTTAAACAAAATAACATGTATAAAAAATACTGAAAACAAAATTAAAATTGAGGTATATACAAAGAGTTGTTGATCTCACCTATAAGATTTGTCTTTGTATAAATAACTTTATTATATACGTACGACAAAGAAATGAGGTATAAATATATTCTAAAAGAATGTATAAGTGTTCTGTACTTGATTTATTATTCTCTATAAAGGAATTTTTTTGAGAATCTTTTTTTTTAGAGAATTTGTAAAGGAATATGTCTCCCTATGTGTGGGTTTGTAATAGCTTAAACTTTGATTATTATTATTAATGACATGAAAGGAAAATCAATTCTAGCGAAGATATAAGGACCATCAAAAAAAGAAAATTCTATTGAAGATAAGGATAAATTATTAGGTGCGGTATAACATGTAACTTTTACATATCCCTACTCTATTTTATCATTTATAAAATTTTCCTCCTATTTTCTTATGTATTTAAGGACACGAAAACTCTAATTTAATATTAAATTTGATAACAAAAGAACATCATAAAAATCATGGGTCCACTTAATGAAAAAAAAAAAAGACTCTTAAAAACTAACAACAAATCTCATCCATCCAATTTTTATTCAATCAATGGTTAAGATTAAATAATTAAAATAACTCTAAAACAAACTCACGTTAAACTAAACAACGTTAAATCCAATTCCTCCGAAACTCCGTTAAACCTCCGATGTTCCTTTTTTTTTCCGGCTTCATCTCTATTTTATGTCTTCGATTATCAAAATAAGGTTGCCTCTCAAGGAGGTAATTTCAACTGGATTAATTTATCTTTTTCAATTACATTAGATCTTGTGTTTTTTTAAGTTCAAGTATCATCAATGGCCATTGGATTTCTCATATTATTTTCTCACATCATGAATTTGCCCATTCACCTTGATGAAATTTAGGTATGCATTAAGTATTAGCAAATACTAACTTATTGAAGACTTGTGTGATGGGAAATCAAGAAAAAAAAATTAATAATGATAAATAAATCAATATAAATTTAGAAATAGAGATTGCGCTAGATGAAGGTGCAAGAAAAAAAAAAGGAACAATGAAACTAACATGAATTTTGTGAAGAGGATGAAGATTTAACGTGATAGAGTTATAATTGTTTTAGATTTGAATTTAATTCTAACCATTGATTGAATGAAAATTGGATGGCTGAGATTTGATGTAAGTCTTTTAGACTTAAACATGATATCAATATATCCCTCCTCAAATATTAATTATGAAACACCATAGACTAAGACACGATCCCTGGAGGATGAAAATATAAATCCGTTGACGATGAAAATATAATAATGATGTTTAACAACTTAGCCGTGATCCAAATCTTAATAAGTGAAACATTAAGGGTCCATGTCATGACATGTTTATATGCTTGTCTCATAGTTAATCAATGATGCATGAATTGTTGGCTCCACACCAGAAGTATGATAGAATATTCTATTGATATATTCCAAGCATATTTAATATTTTATTGATATATTTCAAGCATATTTAATGATTCGAAAAAGCGTAGTGAATTAAGCGCAAAGCAATAAAGTATATTTCCATATTCATCAACGAAAGTGCTTTGATGCACCAATAAACTAGAAGTTTATTAATATCGGGTTAATAATTAAAAGTGAGGAATAAAAGAGAAATTTTTGCATAATGATTTTGTAAATCTGAAGTTTACTAGTAACGAATAAACTAGAACTTACTCAAAACAAGTTTATAAACCCGAAGTTTACTAACATAATTTAAACCGGAAGTTTATTATTAATACGGTAGTAAACTCGAAGTTTACCCCTATTATAAATCAGAAGTTTATACATAATTCGTTTATGACTCGTTTTATAAACTTGAAGTTTATTAATTATAATTATAAATTTGTAAACTTGAAGTTTACATATAACAAGTTTGTAATCGTGTAAAAAAAAGTAAACCAAAAGTTTAATCATATTAATGATTGGCTTAATCAATTAGACCATTTCGAGTCAAATAATGATGCCATAAATGATTCGAGAGAACTTGAAGATTTTCCGATCTATGAATTTTCTAGTGTTGCTTGTTCCCATGGCAAGATAAATTAAGACATTCATCATAATATTCAGGGTGTTTACTAGGCCACCACACCCTGACATATTGATCAATTTTGGTATAGATAAACGTGTCTAGTAAATGGTCATAAATATATAGAGACGGATCTAGTATAGAGCTAATGGGGGCACATGCCCTCACTGTAAAAATATTTATAATTACTTATCCTATAGAGATTCAAGGTGATGCACTTGGTGTAGTGGCTACATTTGTTGTTTGTAATGCTAGAGGTTATGGTTTCAACCTCCAAATACTATATTTGGGGCTATTTTTCATTTTTTCGAGTTTACGTACCCAAACTTGCACTAACTTTTAAAAAAGATCCCACTAAATTTTATTCTACATCCGTCCCTGCGAATATACGATCACTACAACATGAAGTTGTGAGTATTAGTCGTGCAAATAAATACTATCGGTAATTTGCGCCATAAGTTTCTAATGGCTAGCAAAGCATAACCTTCAATAAGTTTAGCCTTTTTTATAAGAACAACAATCGCTATGTGAGACACGATGTTACAACACATATGCATCATTCCAACAAGTTCTCTTAAATTCCCCATTATTATGATTTTGGCCGGAAGCCGAAAAGTCTGCATCTTATATTTTAGATCATGTATTGTGCTCCACCATATAATAAAAAGATGGATCCTCAAATGAGGAAAGAGAATAGATGATTTTTTTGACCCTAAGGATACCATGCCTGAATCATGATGAATTATTGGATTTCAAAATTAAATCCCTTAATAGAGGAAATGAGCAAGTGATTAAAATGGTCTAGATTGGAGGTAGGTGCTCCCGAAAAGATACGACTCATGAAACCCTAGAAGTAGTTAAGGTACCTGAAAGTTATGAAATAATGAGATCTTGAATGAGTTATGTCTATATGAATATGGAATCGATGCGACATCGCCAACGACGACTTCTAATGAAATTTTGATGCCGTAATAGTAATGAGGATTTTAAATCGACATCCAATCGAATGTCATATTGGCCAATGAATGAAAAGCACTATTCACGTTGTTTTAACTCCACCTTCGTAAGTGTTGAGTATTGGACCAGTAGTCCAAATGACTAAAGATGTAAAGTCAGTAGATTATAAATAAATGTAAAATTCAAATGTAGGAAATGAGGTTATGAGATAGAAAGCTCGCCTCACGAACGAGGTTAGGAGTAGAAAACTCGTCTTGTTATACAAATTTTTTTTCCGAATCCCAACTTTGATTATAAAGATACATTAATTGTCTTATGATGGACGCAATTAGCTTTAGCGATGAACTCATTAATCTGGCAGTTCTTTAATACTTGAAGCGTATAATAAATTTCGAAATAAACTATGGAAGTCCTTGGAGGATGTAATGTGCTTGGAGCACATAAACCTTTTGAAAGTATTATTCAATACTCATTGACACCAGATTTAATGAATTATCCTATACAAAAAGCATTGAATATGTTAATCATTGATGACAGATTAACTAGCCTCAGTAGTGGTCGTAATATTTATTTGAGGGGGAGACTCATACACTTTGCACTCTTTTTCGATCAAGGTTTTGTCCACTGAATTTTTTTGGTAGGGTTTTTAATATAGCAACCTGGAGTTTTTTTTGTCATGTATATGATAAAATTTGTGTATTCTCGTTCTCCACTGATTTGTTTTTTTACCGACGAGATTTTAATGAGACACAAAATAATGAACATCCAAAAAAAAAATTGAAAATAAATTTTACCATTTGAATCACTTCCATATGACTATGCATTCTATTGTCTTTTTGATCATTAATTAGTGATTATGCTCATGCTTATGATTGCCACATAATTTGTTTTGTTGAGTGACACATTAATTCTTAATATACAATATGCAGGAGCTTAACTAGATATACAATCTCGCGTTGTGGGGTTTGTGAAGATTGAATTATATTATTAATTTTAATAAAATACAGATTTTATAGAATTGTCATATCAATCAATAAGTTTTTAAAAAATTATACATCGTATATCATAAATGTAATATTGTAATTTTACATATCAGTAAAACCATAAACCTTATCATTGAAATATTTCTACACAATCCTGGTGATGGAGTCCGGAGAAGAAGTGTATACCATGCATATTTGTAGATAAGTCATTTATAACTTTAAATCATTAAATATACTCTTATATTTATCGATAAAAATAATTATTACAATAGAATCTTATGAAACATCAAACTAAATAAACTAAAATTATCTACTGATTAAAAAAAAAACAAAATTGCAATAATGATATTTGAAATGTTTTGCATCTCCAAGTACTTCTGCCAAATAAAATTATTTGTATCCCTGCTCCATATTCATATTATATCCTAGGATAAGACCCGAGACGGAGCATCGCGGGCTTATGATGCTAAAAGCATAGTTTTATACGGACAATTCATTTTATCTGCAAGAAAGAGAACATCATAATAATGTAATCTAAATAAAAAAGGAAAACAGAGAAGCAATGCTCTCCTTCCAACATGAAATGTTTCATGCAAAAAACACCAAAAAAAACACAAAAAATTGGTAACATGTAGCAAGAAATGGATATTTGGCATTTTGAGTTTCACTGACTCTATGTCCAAAAAACTGAAAAACTTGAAGCCAATGATATCAGAAGATTAACAAAATAATGTTATGATTATGTCCATAGGAGTAATTTGGAATGTAAGGAAAATACCTGTTGAGTACTGATTTTGCCATTTGAAAAAGGGTACTTTGTACATATGCACTATATACACCCTCTTTAGGAGGGCCAAAGAAAGCGTCTGCCAAAACTTTGTTCACATGCAGGTACATTTTAGTATAGTGTGGCTTTCGAGGGATCCTATTGATGGATCCATATTCCATATGATACCTGTTTATATATATATTACAAATCAGAATATGCATTGTATATACTTATGATGGAATAATGAAACAGCACAATGGAAGATCTTAACTTCAAATGGAGAGATACTATTTCGATTATAATGATAATGGGACATTCATACCTCCAAGATGCAGTAACCTCTGTTACCAGAATTCTCTAATAAATCCTTCAAAACCAGACTCTATAAAAGGGATTCTAAATGAGATTATCAGCATACTACATCAGTAATCATTGTCATAATCTACACCAAATGTACAACTTTCGCGGGTTTTGATGCACTGTTGTGCTTGTTCTTTGTTTGTATAAGAAGGAAAGGTCAGAAAGGACATCTACCTTGGATGTCTTTAGCAAAGACATCTACCTTGACTTGCAGTCAAGGTATCCTTCTGCTTTCAAGAAAATATCAGCGGACGTGCATCTGCTTTCTATCAGAAAAATGAAATAGTATCATCTGAGAACACATGTAAAGAAAGAAAGAAAGATTGCACATTAATATATAGTCTATTAATGATTAGCAATACAGAACCTACCTAATTGGACTTTTGCTTGATAACCATCAGCACAAGTTCTAGGGATGAGTAGAGGTTGGCCTGAGACGTTGTATGTGTAGCCATCAAATGCAAAACTGATAAACTTCATGCCAAGAACTGGACATGGCCGTTTCCTGGGAAGAAAAAAAGGAAAATAAAATGTTAATGATTCCAATGAACATGTAATCAGATACTTATTCCTTTATACAACTGAAAAAACAGAGGATTAGAAATCATGAGTAAGGAAAATTCACAGAATACATGATGTTTTCCATATGTATTCATAGTAAGAAAATTATTTATACATACCGAAGTTATGTAATCTTCTTTCCATTTGGTCCTTACAATCATTTGTAACTAATTCTAAAGATGGCTAACTTTAAAGAGAGCAAGTAACGCTCTTTTGTTGTAAATGAAACCCAAAATATGTGCAAAATTGTTGAAGAACAATAGTAATCAATAACAATTTTCATCTCCAAAACCAAGACAATATATTTTGTGAACTGCAGTTTTATATATTATAGTACCTTCTCCCATGTAGCCTTGATGAAGATCCTCAAAGGTTGCTTCAACTGCGTGCATTTCATAAGAGAGTATGTGTACTTGAATTTCTGTCATGCAAACAACTAAAAATATAAGAAAGCTGGTAATGCATCTAAAATGCCGAAGGCTGGAAAGCTGGATTAAGGTTACCTTAAATTCTTCACAATGGGAAAATCCAATTCTTCTAATTCCTCGTCACTTGTATATAATGGCACCGCCATATCCATCCCAAGCATCATTCTTCCTCGATAATATACGAAAACGTAATCATTTGGTTTGTTCTCTACCTGGGATGATAGAATGTATCGAAACATGTGAAATTTTATCAACTTAGGCATTATGTATTGAAAATTTGGAACACGCGCGTGAAATTGAAGGAAGGAATTGGTTTTACCAATCATCTTGATAATGAAGGTATTCATTGTCATGGTTATAGAGTATCCCAAGGCTGGTTAGGATCTTGCGCGAACTTTTGAAGAGCCAATCTGGTGAAAAAGTAAGTATCTGGAGTCTTTATCCGCCATGTCAAATTTCTCACAAGTTTGCCATGCTCTGTATGGAATTCATGCAATTGGCAGCCGAAAACATGAAACGTCGGATTCAAGAAATCCTAAAATCTGAAATGTTGAAGCTCTTCACAAGAATAGTAGGATCAGGGACAAGGAGTTCACTAACATCAGATTTTCGAGGAACACACTTCTTTCGTGACAATACACACTCGTTAAATTTGCCAACAACACTATTCTCAAACAGGTCACCACATTTAATCTATAAAATTGACATATATATAAGAGGCATTTATGGCAATTAGTGTAAAGAGAAGAAATTGACTAATTCTTACATGACATTCAGTTTTGTCAGGTCGATTATTTGCAGGTCTGCATGAAAGCAACATTAGCAACGCATGACAGATTTGCAATGCACTTAGCAAGTTCTAGCCTGAAAATTTAAAGGACTGCCTTAATAGAGTTGACATCATTTAAATACAAACTGAACCCAATAGCAGTCTCACAAGTTTTAAATAGAATAACCTTCAAAAGTCAATATGAAATCTGAATGGAGACAAATGGGAAGGACTACGTGATGAACTAAAACTTACAGGCCAATTTATGTTTAATTCTCACTTCCATGAACCTGCAAACAAAAACAAATATGAATTCCCTAAATAATACTTTAAAAAAAAAACAAGAACGTAGCACATCACAAGGATAACACTGAATTTTTATGCATCAAGTAATCAGTAGTGTTTGTGATGTGGATCATTCAACGATCACAAATAGATGACATGGATTAATTAAAGGCTATGGACCAATGAACATTTATGTATTACTTACTTCTACGCAATTACTTCAAGAAAACATGTGGCTTGGAGAACCTAATGCTTTTGCCCTTCTTACAATCAAATTATACCATCTTATGATGTAAGAAAGAAAATTTTAATATAATTGGAATGAAGAAAATTTCCTTCAGTACATAGACGTCTTGAAGGAAACTCACCTACAAATAAGCACAAGCAAGGATATTGATTTATGCATGTCACAGATGTTGCAGCAAACAAATGGACTGTGAAGAGGAGGAAAACTACAAATTAGTATGAGATTTACTTACATCCTTGCTAAATACATTTCTTTGTTGTACTTTCTTGTCGGTCATAAACTGCAAAACATGATTAAACTTTTCAATCAGGGGATATTGGCACAACAAATTTCATTCCAGACCCAAAACGTCTTTCATTCCTGCTGCAACTTAATATTTTGTATTGTATCTCATTCTATTTTTATGTAAATTTCAACATAAAATATATATTAGCAGTCAAGATTCATGAACTTCATTCAAAAATGAAACTTTAAATAATTATCGAAATGGTTCATATGAAAGGACACTGAAATCGTGAAAAGATTACTTTTAATCTTCATACCTGAAATATTCATTCCAGAGTGTACTAAAGAAGCCTTTATTTTTTTCGCTGATGGATCATGAAATATTCTGAAAATAATCACCATACAAATTAATAACCAAAATTAATTCATAGATATGTATGTATATATATAACTTAGATAGTTACCTCATAAGTCCTTAAACACTTCTTTGAAAATGATATTTTTGGTACATCCTGGCAAAACCTGAGAGTCAGCATTGCATATGAGTATTTTGAGGCCTTTAGGATTGTCAACCCTCGACAAAGAAACATATAGTTGACCATGCGAAAAAACCGGATCAGAAAGGTATAGTCCAACAATTTTTAGAGTTTGTCCCTGGCTTTTATTAATAGTCATTGCATAAGCTAGTCTCAACGGGAATTGCCTGCGTTTTAGTACAAATGGCCATTTCTTGTTGTCTACGCTCAAAGAGATCATTGGTATATGAGCAATTTCTCCAATCTTCGATCCTGATACAATGATAGCCTCCACCACATTTCTGGTGCACCTCTTCACTATCATGTGCGTTCCATTGCACAACCCTCTAGATGGATCCGAATTTCTAAGAAGCATAACTGAGCAATTGGTTTTAAGTAACAGATTGTGATCAGGAAATCCATTCGTAGATAAAGTATTAAGAAATTCAGCAGGATATAATTATCTAGCATCACCATAGTCTGAGTAATTTGTATCTAAGCAATCGTAACTCAAGTAAGATTGAACGTCTCCCGGCATGAGTGATAGAATCTGGCTGTTAATGATGTTCACAGTATCATTCAATGGAGTTAGTATGCTACGTCTTTTTAGATAATCTGCATTACTATATTGCCTGAGGAAATCTGGATACACCTCATTGAAGATTGTATAAACTGGATCTGGTCCTGCTTTAATTAAATACTTTTCTGGTATCTTTATCCAATTTTCATCTTCATCAGCTTTAAAAGATACTCTAGGGACATCTCCCTCTCCTACTTTGACTATCCAGTTTGCAAATTCTTGAACAACTTCCTTCTCATTGTCGGTCATATTTGGTTGTTTCAACCTCATATTTTGAGTGAGGGAAAGGACCTCAAAATGCGACCATAGTTCCGATTTTATGATAGAAGCAGAGATAGTAGTGTACTCATCGCCTTCTTCAACCACAGGTAACGTTTGTCTAAAATCTCCTCCCAGAACAAATGTTTTCCCTCTAAAAACACTCCATCTTGCACCTCACAAATATCATTCAAAGTTCGGTTCACTGCTTCGAAACAAAATCGATGTGACATTGGAGCTTCATCCCAAATGACTAATTCAGCACGCCATAATAACCCAGCTAAATTTGAATGTTTTTTAACCTTACATGTAGAAAACTCATGTATGTTAATTGGAATGTTGAATACAAAATGCACACTCTGCCCCTCTGGTAGTAGTTATGCAGTAATTCCTGATGACGCCACTGTAAGGACGATTATGGATTTTGATCTAAGCTTAGAGGCAATAATTTCATACAAAAATGTCTTCCCAGTTCCTCCAAAACCATAAATGAAAAATAATTGGGACTTCATTTGGTGCACAGAATCTATAATTTTTTGGAAAGCTCGCTTCTGATAATAGTTTAGGGATGGATACATATTATGATGTTGTTGTTCCAATGCATTGTAGTTAAAATTCAAATGTCTTTCAAGAAACTTGTTCCTTGATCTTCAAGTGCCGGAGGATGGTAATGGCAATCCAAAATGCTCCGGCGTGAAGGAATACTTTTCAAAAAGGTCCCTGAGAGCTCTAAGCAGAGAATCTTTCACCAACTGTGGATTGATTTTTTTCTAGTGGACAACGCAATTGCTGACTAATTTGATCTATTATATCACATGACATCTTTGCTGAGCAATAATCAAAGAGGTCAATTGAATCACAAACATCATAGAATATTATGATGATAACAAATAAGTACCTAAGATAGGCAGGAGATGCCTATGTATCAGTGTCATCCATCGCATTTTTCCATTCAGTATCATTGCCAACCAAGTTCAGAGCATTGCATACCTCTCTAAAAGTGTCGTAGCATTTTGTGTCCACTGTTCTTAGATCTTTAAAAGAAGTTGCACCTTTACGATGAGTAAGCAACATCCTTAAAAAGAAAGCTTCACCAGCTCTTGGATTGATGTTTATCAGCCTCCCCACACTCTGTCCCAATTTCATCTTTATCCATTCTTTTGAATCAGCATGCCATGTCCATTCTATAGGAAATTCTTGATAAGTGAGCTTCCTGGCTTCTGGGTACTTCGCATTTGCTTCCATCCATGCTGTCAATTGTGTCATTTTTGACCGTGGATTATTGACAACAGCAGTGCTTAGAGGCTGATTATCTCTGGCTGTCACATTATTCTTGCCAGATAAATGCATGATCAGCCGTTGTATTGCTGGATTTCTCTCATGAATAGGGAATTCAAAAATCCTCCAGAATACTTTCATAAGCTGATAAATACCTACAGTCCAAATATGCTTGAATCTCATCTTTTGGTTTAGAAATGCAGTCAACAACATCAAAAAGATTATGAGATATACCTGATTCAGTATGGATGGGCTGAGAAGAATTTCCAGTTTTTCATTTCTCTCAATGATAACTTTTTCCCTGTCAGGATCCTTATGCAAATATTTAAAAATATATTTCATTAGTTTTCCATGAGTACATATCTGAATATTTATGTGAGCTTGGTATTTCACAACTAAATCTCGATTGAAAGAAACGACATACCTATTGTCAAGTATGATGTCTTTCGGTGAATGCACCTTAGTATTTCTCCTCCGATATAAAAACATATCGTTATGGTCAGTTGCTGTTGAATTGCAATAATTTTTTAGAAAACCTTTTGAGAATTTTCCCTTCACCTTACATGGTGTAGATGGTGCGGAGAGTCCGCAGGGTCCATGAATCATAAACAACAAACAACATAATATCCCTAGCGATCTTTTTCAAGATGAGGAATCTCAACAGTTACAATACTATCAACAATGTGAGGCATCTTGGACTGAAATTCCTTCCCCAGCCATATGACCATATGAGCATGGGGCAATTCTCGTTTTTGAAATTCTATAACATGCATATCTGCAAAAAGAAAGATTATAAATTGAAATAATAAGTCTAATATACAGCTATAGTAATAATGAACGTACCAGCGACAACCCTTCCGAAAAAATTCTTTTTCTTTATATCATCTCTTAGATCACGCAACTTCATCCTAAAAACCCTGCTTACAATATTAGGCTTGTCTTCTACATTCGTGCCAACTGTATCTTTAAAAGCCTCAATGATTTCTGGCCATTTTGAATTGCATGTAAAGATTAGGAATAAATGCGGGAATCCATATTCCCTATTAACTGCCATTGAGTCATGGAAATGGTTCATCATATATCGTGGTGACCCAGTTACAGTTGCCGGCAGAATAATCCTTTGCCCAACTTATGATCCCATAGTATCTCCTTTAGAGTAATTGTCTTCTATACCACTTAGTATATCCATCCTTAGCTTCTCCTGGTTCAGCCTAATCCACGGAAACCTTTCACGCTCTATGCATGAATAGGCATTAACTCCATATTTTTGTAAAAGTCTTCCCCCGCAAATAAAGCAGGATTACCATTATACCTATGCATAAATCCATAAGCATAAAATTCTTTCATCGAAACAATATTTCTGGCATAGTTCTTGGTTGGGTCAAGCATAACTAATGGTATATCAGGATGGTAACCATCTTCTCCATGTGGGAAGAGGAGAGGATATTGTAAAGCCATCAGAATTGGATGAATCTCACTGACACGTTATAAGTTGTTGTCATGGCTTTCTATAATTAAATCTATGCTGCTTAAATCAGTGTTGAAGTCACCCACTATCAGACCGGCTACTTTTGATGTTGTTGGAAGATTATATTGACGTCCTTCTGTCCTCTGGTCTGCTTTTAAATGAATCCTCAAAGTTTTGTCTCGCCACTATCCATCTTATCTTTTGCCATCCTAAATGTCTTCATTACAGGATTAATCTTATCAAACATGGCAATCAACAGCTTCACAATTTTGTTATCCACCACATCACTTTCATCTACATCAGGCTGCATTGCATTGACCTTGTTTGACAGCTCATTCTGTGTGTCAAAGATATAAAGCTGAGCAAACTAGGGATCTTTTCCTTCATTTGGGATTAGAGAACTCATCCTATGGTATGTAAGTTCATTTATTTTGTACACATAAGGCCCATTTGTCTTATTAATTAGTTTGTCTACGTTGGCTCCACAAGATATAAATGTGAAGAGGGAGTTATAAGCCCTAACTAATTTTCTGAAATGCTTAGAATACCAATCAGCTGAAGGAGAAAGAAATTTCTTGAGAATGTCTGGCATATCCTTATATACAGGTAACTTAACCTTTTCTTGCTGGCAAAACAAGCTGAACCCAGATTCTCCACGGGCTAAAATGTATGCAGGGTTCTCTTCACTCCAATTAGCCGAAAAACATCTTGGCAAAACCCGTCAGGCAAACCCAGGTAGTGAACTGCAGTGTGAATAATTTGAGGATGAATAGTTGGATTATTGTTGGGTTCTATAGGCGGTTGAGATGAGCTGGTGCATGAGGTAGAGCCTCCATTTACATCACTACTACCAACCCCATCAGCATATTGAGCAGGCACCCGCCTTGAACGTGTTGGCCTTTCAATTGTAGGAGCGGGCAAACATTATGTGCTTAAAAGTGTTGGTTGTCGTACGTTCCTTTTCCTCCTCTAAACTGGGCAATATTGTTCATCAGGTGTATCATAATCCGGTCTACGCTTGGCAACCCTGCAAGATGATGCAAAATCAATATGTATGGGGATAATCCAAGAAAGAATTTATTAGGCATACATGATATGTTCAAGGTTCAACAGTTATTCCACAAGTCGCTGATTATTTTAAAGTTTTGAAATTGTTGTGTAGTGAATGTTTTGATATTGTAATCTGCTACATAATAGTATAAGAGAAGACGTTTTTATAAAAAAAATCGAAGACAGACCTGATTTAAGAAAAAGAAATAAGGTAGTGTAAATGGAAAATCATTCCATATTAAATTAATGTACCGCAAACACAAACAATGCATTATAAAATAGTTGAATAGATGATAAAAGCTGTCGACATAAAGATTAATTTTCTAAAAACACTACTGACAATACAATTAAGTACTCTGGTTTTATTCGAAAGAGGAACATATCGAAATATATAAAAGAGGTAAAATATGGAGACAATCAAATGTATTGATAAACTTACATGGTTAAGATAAACAATCCAAATGCAAAGATGTCTCTGCAACCCAAAGATGAATGAATATATAAAAACTCAAATTTCATACAGGAATTGAAAGACAGTCCTTAAATAATTGCAGCAAAATGAACACAAGCTATATTCTAAAAATACTCTTTAACTTTTTATAGAGCATGAGATTGAAAGATAATATCCCAAACTAGTTGGGAAGCAAATACACACACCTATTTATGTGGAATAAAACATTGCGAAAGTGGAGGAAGAGAAACACGAAGTAAGAATTCCCTTGTTATTCGCCCTTCAAACTTGGAGATCCTGCGCCAATTGTAATTTAAAACATCAACATAGACTTCTTTTATTACAGTTCTTTTTCACACACCAAAAGGTCATAATATTAAGAGGACAAAAATCATATTGTGAATAAGCAGTAGCTTGCTAAAACAATGAATACGTCAGGTTAGTTATCCAATTTTGCAAGATATTAAACAACAAAAGTACAAATTGTTGCCCAATATATATTGACATGACACCTAATCCAAAATTGATACTATAACATACAATAGCAGTATGGGGAATCATCTTCTATGTAAATATCGATGAGAAATTGGTCATTGGCTGCAAAAACAAAAACAATCGACTCAAACCAACATACAATGTAGTATGGGGAATCATCTTCTATGTAAATATCAATGAGAAATTGGTCATTGACTGCAAAAAACAAACAATCGCCTCATACCATAATTCAATATCATATCAAGAGGAAGAGCTAACTTCAATCCGATCCAAACATAATCATTAGGAATATCGTATAATACTTGACAGATCACTATAAGACAATATAAATAATCAATTAATTAAAATGAAAAGCACAGCTAATTAAAACAATGAGCCACATTAACAATATTTAATCACCATCACAGTTAACCTAACGCATTGAATGTAAAGCCAAAAAAATTATTAAATGATTTGTACCATATGGAAAATGTAACGGAATTATTTTTTAAAAATATAATTCTGATCTCTATATAGAGAGACATTACTATCTCAAAAATTAGACTGCAAATCATTTATCTTCACCTCACAATTATCACACATATGGCTATAGATATAATTTCTCTTATCTCCATCTTACTCTTGAGTTTTATTCTATTAGTAGTAGTAGGTGAGAATTATATTGTCCATATGGACTTATCGGCAATGCCTAAAGGCTTCTCCGGCCATGAAGCTTGGTACTTAGCCACTCTATTCTCTTTATCGGAAACAACCACCTCTAATATTGTAACTACGACGACAACATCATCCTGGTCGAGACTTATCTATACTTACACCCACCTCATGCTCCTAAGTTTCTGGAATTGAATAGTCCTAAGTGAGAGATATGCAGTTGCAGATCAAATAGTTCAACCATAGCTATGTAAATAAAAGTGCAGGCATTTTGAAATACAGAGTCTCATGAAATCCCAGAAATTCAAGCGAAGACAAATCCAGAAACAAAAAAAAAACAACTATTCATTTTCTATAACAAATAACAAACACATATGAAGAATAGTAACTTACACATGGGTCCGAATAATGATCTGCAAAAAATCAATCTAATTCCTGCGAGAAGCATATGAACTCAAAATAAGCATCAGCAATTCCAAGCAAAAATCATTATGAAATATAACGAAAAGCTGAAAAAATGAGAATTACAAACATGTTTTTCGGGAAATCATAGAGCAGCCGATGTCTAGATCTGAAATTGAACAAAAATGAGGACCAGGAAGGAGGGAGAGAGAGACAAGATTCAAAATAATTGAGTGAGTAAGAAGTGATGGTTAATTTGTATGGCAGGGGAAAGCATGGTCTAGCAATAGGAAGAAGGAAAGCATGGGCGGCTGATGAGTTGTAGTGTTTTCACCGTCTGTCGATTTTTAAGCTCTTGAAATGAATCTAAGATCATCATCATCAACTTGAAGATGCATTAAATTTGTTTTCATAGCTAATCAAAAGTATCACGTAATTGCTTTGACTTGAAACAAAAAATTTCAAAAAAAAAACGAACAAAAACATCACGCAAACAATTTCAATTAAGCTCAAAACACTGAAGATTTAGATACATGATGACAACGCGTGAACAATATGATTCATATATACAAATAGTAGATCATATGATGAAGAGAGATTGATGGATGATACCTCAAATGGAACGGAGAAAGAGAATCCAAGTAGCTAGCTTCAGTAGTTGTTAAAAATGGCAATCTGAGGAGAATATATGTGTGCTTTGCTTTTTCTGAAAAGGAGAGAGTTGGTTATATTCTTTTTTGTTCTCAAACTAAAAGTTGCCTTTTCGATTTTCTTTGATGATTTCTTCTGCCTTTTCTTATTTATTATGGCATCGGTATTTTTAATTGAAGGAAAAAAAAAAGGAAATCAGCCATTAGTTTGGATAATAACTTGGACATCGACTTGTAGTGTTATTCATATCAGGTTCATTTGGGTATCGAGTTGTAGTGTTATTCATATTAGGTTCTGAATTGGGTATCGAGTTGTGGTCTTATTCATATCATGTACAGTATTAATTTGGGTATCGAGTGCGTTGTGCTTCAATATGTTTCGCGAGTTGTTTTGTTATGTAAATGTCCAATTTTGATTATAATGAGAGCAAAAATAATACTGAATGGTAGAGGTTATGAGTTTGTGTAGTGATTGTTGTAAAACATAATGATTTCACAGAGCCAAACTAGAGCGAGTAGTGAAAGATTTTTCTCTTTCACAACTGCAACAATAATAGGTGCGGTTGATTTGGATTTAGGTTGTGCAAGTGGTAGTAATGTGGTACTACAGATTGAAAGTTTGTTTTATAAACACATGAAAGAAGCTCGGAGTCATTGACTTTGTTAATTCTAATGAATGCAGCGACAAATTCGCAAGCCATGTACATTGATCTTCTTTGTAAGGCAATGGCTCTTACCAGAAGCTCTCTAGCGCCGACGATTTTACCGGAATCGCTTTCCTTAGGCTCCTTGACGTAAATTTCCTTTCATTCTCACTTTTAGCTCATACTTTTATAGAATAAGATTTTAGTGATCATAAACTATTTAGTACTTTGAATGTAGTACTACTATTGAATATTTATATGCCTTTTGTTTCTCATAAATATATTTGAATTCAATAATTATGAAATTTCTTCTCAAACGTTATGATGAAAAACTTTTTTGTATAATGTCTAATTTTCTCTTGTGTTTGGTTGTTTTGTGTAGGCGGAGATCAAATTTAAGGACAAATGGCTTGATTGCGTCTCATTTAGAGAGCAGACATTCCATACCGACGTATCAGATCAATTAAGCTCCTATTATTGCTTAAGTTAACTCCATTTTCTTGAACTGATTGGCATTTAGAGCTCAACCATTCTACAGTTTCCTTTATGACGGTCCAAATTGTGAACTACTTTGAAGCTTTCTGAATTATGTCATTCAATGACGCATCAAAATACTATCTATGTCTTACATGTATACTATTTATGTTGATTGAAGCAAAATATTTGTCAAGTAGCTAGATTTAAACAATTAAGCTTGATATTAAATAACGGGACATATGGCACAATGTCGATAAGTTATAATACAGGACAATGTAGGTGGTATAAATATCAAGATTGTTTTTAATAGCACACTAAAAGTTGTTGATAAATTGATCACTCTGGAAGCAAATTTTTCTGTATTACTTCAGTAGAAATTGCTCAAGATTTCAATAACAAACTTCATCACCAACAACTTAAGAATCTCCATCATTGATCTCCAGCCTGATAAAAAAAATGGAGAAAATAAAGACGACCTGATAAAAAAATACAGAAGAGAAAGAGGACTAATTTAAAAGGTGAACATGCATCGTAACAACACTAAGGTCATTAAACTTAGCAGTAGAAAAAAAATGTACCTTAAAAGACCGTGGATGCTGAAATTTCCAAAATGTAGCGGTGCCTCCAAAAGTACAATATTTATATTTCCATGAATATAGTAAACATATACAATGACCGAATCCCACCATTGCCAAACCAAATGCAAAATGCAGTCATCCCACAAAAGGTAACTCACTACAAGGAAAAAAAAAGAGATCCCATTAAATTTTATTTGATTTTAATCATGCTTATCCATCCATTAGTAAATTTCAATGTACCTTATAAGACTTTGTATATGCTTAGAGGAGTTCTAACGGTCCTGCCGAAACAGTCATTATTTTCTCTCATTGTTCTTTAGCTCTTGATCGACTGACCCACTTTTCTCCAAGTTCAACTTCTCTTTTCCATGCTCCAACTTTTCTATCTTAATCTTTATATTTGGATTATATATGGGTGCATCACCACTTAATTTGGACTGAGAATCCACCTTGTGTATCTTCTCCTTGCAATTTTCCTCATCATCCTTTTCTTCTTGAAACTCTATCTGTCTTTTTGGTGCTGTATATGTTGACTTCAAATTAGTATTTGAAATTTAAAATTTAAAATAATTAGTATACATTTTATTAACCTTGAGTGATGAATCAAATTTGCAGATTTTTCTATGGCATTGTCTCCCACGTCAACCAATACAACTTGCTTCGATTGTGGTGTCAAATCATCTGATTTTCGTTCAAAGCTTGCAGAACATGAGCTGCAATAACAATCCAATAATAATTAAATTTTTCATAAGTAATTCTAAATTATAAATCCAAAAGTTTACCTTCCTTGTGTTTGAGGCACAACAAAAGCCTTTTGGTGAACCTGAATAGCCCCGACAGACATCTTTTGATCGTCAACAAAAGATGTGGCAGCAGTATAAGACACACTCTGTGATCCCTCTTCTAGAAGGTGAAGTTCCTCCATATCCAGTATCCTCTTTATGATGAAGGATGATGGGGCACTGAAATTTGATGGACTATTCAAGGTGACCTTGAAAGTTTTTTCCATGTTCAACAAGGTATCTTTAACAAATTCTGGCAGCATCTTCCTATCATCTAGTCTATCTATGCGTGCAGCAAGAATTTTCAGCACAGCTGCAGCAATGTCATCGAACATGACAAATATTGTCACGTTAACTCCATCTGTGACCTTAAGTGATAGGTGTACCTATCATGCATAATTATCAATTTTAATTATCACTTAATTTAAAAATAATTGACATCTAGAAAGCAAAGCGTTGACAAAAATTATATGGTTAATCTAGATTACCTGATAACAGGTGACTTTGTCTCTCCATGACTACGACAGGAATACACGCCATAAGAATATGTAAGGCCTTTTTGCATCTTGGATTTGCACAGCTCTTGTACCACCATCCTCTCTCGGTGTCTATACCAACGATTCTTGCTCTACAGCTGAACCTTAGTCCCTATAAGAGAGCAAAAACAAAATATTTAGATGGCCATCCAATGCCATGGAAAACCACTCGAATTTTACGTTGTATTTAAAAGGAGATTTTAACTTGTTCACAACGCCTACCAGGTCTCTTTTAGTATCAAGTGAAAGTAGCTTAGTCATGGTCTTTTCTTGAATTTGCACATTGCCCTCCATAGCACCCTGGTCGTATGTCTCTATATCAACCCTTATCAATCTATGAAAAAAATATTTTTTGAATAAGCAAGTGTTGTCTGAAATAGGAGAAAATATATATGCACACATTACCTATCTTTGTATTCACTAACAAAAGCGATGTTTTTGTTAATGGCAAAGGTAGATCCCGATGTTGTGTTCAGTCGATGAGAATCTATATGCCAAGAAAATACTTCAACCTCAAACCAAGTTAAAACAAAACCCAAAGAAAAGATGCACGATATAATTAGAGTATACTATTGAAATCTTTAACCATAATGTCGGTAAATGCCACTATGATGGGCTCTGCTTTGCATCTTCAACCACACTTGAAACAGGGAATAACTCATCGAAAGGCGGCCATAAGGCAAGATCCATCTCAGTAAATCTACAAAATAACAGAGACAATGTCATCATGTGTAATTTTCTATCAACCGCATAAAGAATTATCTAAGCAAAGACAACTCACGATGAGCAACGTAAAGTGAGGAGAATCTTTGGCACCAACTTTTCACTAAATGTATCTTGAAGAGGAGAGGTTATCCCGACAACTTGCGCTATGACATCTGGAAGAATGGAATGAATTAATTAGAGAAATAATTTTCAACCATCGAGTAAACTGTGGGTGCAGCAAAGCCTGATGTGCGGACAATGTTGTTATTGCGAGCGCGAATATGATCAAGGGCAATGAAACTATAAGGTCGCATGGGAATATGAACGTCATCACTGTCATATTTTCTCATAATTGTGTTTTGTCCAATCTGGATAGAGGAGTGACACGCTGCATACTAGTAGCTTTTCAGGTTAGGTTGGACAGTGAAGTCAGAGAGGTGAATAACCCTTTCCTATGTTGTCATTTATAAATGGCCGAAATCGGTATGCAAGTGCTCTCGAGCATGTTGCCTGGATGCATTGTCCTGTCATGGATCCACACATTAAATATATGAATGACGACATAAACATTAACGAAAGAACATGATAAATTAATGATCGCCATCTCATCAGCCAGAATCATATCTAGGCTAATGAAGTCTTTCATGCTAGCATATTTTGAATCCCATGCATGTATGATCCTGACCCATATCTTCTGTTGGAGATTTGTAACAACTTTGGAAATTGGAGTGAACTCATGCTCCTCAACAACAGGTACTTTAGCAACTTCCCTGGAAAAATCCAACAATTGGTGTATTTCCTACATAACTATATCCATGGAAATACTGCCAAAACAACGAAATTGTGGCCAACACAAGTCATGAATACAGTATATAAGCATGATTTTTTAATGGGACAAAGTTATGCTATCTGGCGAATAAGTGACAGGCACTGAAATTGTGGGCAACACAAATCATAGATACAATATATAAGCATGATTTTTTAATGGGACAAAGTTATGCTATCTGGCGAATAAGTGACAGGCACTGAAATTGTGGGCAACACAAATCATAGATACAATATATAAGCCTGATTTTTTTAATGGACAAAGTCATGCTATCTGGCGAATAAGTGACAGGTTGAAATAGAATTTTGAATTTTTCCATATAATAAAAATGACACAGCTTAACAAAAGCTATATCTTCCAAATAAGTCAGACTGCCTAAAGTCAAAATGCTACATAGCATAAAACAACTAAAGCAGTGGTTAACAGGAAATAAATACAACACGGAGAAATATGATTTCCTGTAAAGTGTTGGCAATGTTGGAGAATTAGCCTTAAAACAAAATGATTATCATACAATTGGACCTAAGTAGTGGAGAATAGCTTACATTTGTAGCCAAAGTGAGAAGATGATGCGGTCGACGTTTAACTGCAATAATAGAAGTAAAAGATAAGAAGTAGTTTATTGTTAACAAAAACAAACCCTAAATATTAAGTCTTACATGTGTAATGCTGACTCTTTGTCTCATTCTAAAACCTCATTTGAAAGTCATAAGGCAATCAAACACTGATCCAACAAAAAATGACGACTAAATAATAGACGAACTTCAAAACAATAATTTTTAAAAAAATAGTGTACCAGACTTGGCTATCAGTAACAAAAGGAGGACTTTTTTAAAAGGAAAAAAAATGAACACCAATCTTTTGAAACTTGGCTATCAACAACTCAAAAGAACAAATATTTCAAGACAATAGAATAACAAACTTGGAACTTAACTACTTGTATCTGATAATGCCAAGATTTTTATATGCTGAAAGTTGATTTGAAAAGCAAGTGCTTGAGCATGCATAGTAATAAAAATTGAATGCAAGAACAAATTCATCAATGACTTGAAAAGGACATTCTTAAAAAAAATCATAATACCAAACTTGAAACTTGACTATCAATACTTGGAAACACACATTTTTTTCAAACAACAAAATACCAAACTTGGCTATCAGCATCTCATAATGCCATACTTGTTGCATGCCTGAAAGTTTTGCTGGAAGATGTACAATAAACAAAATTTACAGGAACAAATACATCAGTAACTTGAAAAGGGCTAAACTTGGAACTTGGCTACCAGTAACTAGAAAATAACATTTTTTCAAACAATAGAATACGAAATCTGGCTATCAGCTACAAATTCATTAGCAACTCGAAAAATGACTTTTTTTAAAAAAGAGCCAGAATACCAAACTGGAACTTGGCTATCGTAACTGGAATAGGAATTTTTTGTGGAACAACAGAATATCAAACTTGCCTATCAACATGTCATACTTTTGTATGTCTGAAAGTTTTTGTTGGAAAAAGTAAATGCCTCAGGATGCAGAATAATAAAAAATGAATGTAAGAACAAATTGAAAGGCAGCAAATCATGTACATAACGGTGAAGAAAAAACAAACAAAATGAAATCATCAATGTTAATTAAGTGAGACGAAAATATATCATCTATGAATTGAAAGAAGACCGATAAACAGAAAGAAAGCATAACCGTAACTAAAGCAGCAAGAACAGAAAATCAGCGAAGATTGCTGCCTCTGAAATTCTTGAGGAAGAAACTGAAAGAGGAAAAGAAAGAGATACAAAACTAGCCAGACCAACAAACATCATTCATAAATTGAAAGTAGATCAATAAGAAGAAAGAAACCATAAGTGATTAACCCAAAATCAGCTGAGAATGTTGAATTATGAGGAGATTTTGTCTCTGTAATTTTTTAGAGAGAAAGTGAAAGAGTAAAATGAGGAGATGGAAATATATAATGAGAAAGAGAGTAAAAGACTGAGGAGTAGCTTGGGCGGTAAGGGCAACCACAGACAGAGCATGGCTGTTAAATAGTAAGCCACACATGGGCCAAGGAGCAGACGGTGACGTGAATCATACTTGAGCGGTAAGGGCAGCCATAGACAAAACATGGTTGTTAAACAGTAAGCCACACATGGGCCAAGGAGTGGGCGGCGACGTGAAAGCGTACAGAATCACTGTAGAAAGAGCAGCACCACCATCCCCAAATCCGAATCGAATGGCCATGAGTCGGCCAACAAAACAAAGGAAGTACAATTAGGGTTGGAAAATCAGAATTGGTGGAGAATTAGATGCACACAACCGATCGAGCGGCCAGGATCCACAACTTCAAATTAGAAGGAAGATCTAACATCCCAAGACAGAAACAGTAGTTTCTACAATGATATGAGTCTAATTTGAGGGAAAGAAGGATGAACAGTGGTTTGACAATGTTGAAGCGTGAGAACTTTAATAGGTTCTTATATATGCTCTTATCGAATATGATCGGAAGGTTGGGGCAACCATCAGGGCCTCACAACGCAACCTTTTCTTAATATATTTTGTAACAAAATCGTGTCCTTGCAAATGGAGGAAAAAAAATTTCAAACTGATTTTTTTTTAGATGAGAGAAAAAGAGTTGAAGAATCATTTGGATCAAGTACATCAAGAGAATCTCTGTGTAAATAAAGGAGAGACCAACCCATCCGAAACTATTTTCGGAGCTCTTTTGAATCTCCATTTGCCATTCCAAACCTTATCCCAAACCTATTAATTATTAATTATATGCATACACGTTTTTCTCAGCTGCACACGCGAGAAACGAGTGTAGTTTCATTCTGCCAATCCTATTCTTTCTTTTTCCGTGAAATGACAAAAGAATCGTACACTATTTCTATTCATTAAATCTTAAATGTAATAGCGAGACTTTTCTAATTTTAAATATATTTTAATTGTAAATTCAATTGCAAATTGAATTGTCAAATCAACACCTGACACATGGCGGTTCATTAACGAATAGTCATTTGACACATGTATTTTAGAACTTTAACTTTAATTAGGTTTCAAGTTATAATTTTAAGTCAATGATGTTTATCTTTTTCCTATTCTAATAAGGAAATCAAAACACAATAAAAACATAATGATTCCTAATAAAATTCTACCAATTACTTTTTCCTAATATAATAATTTTATTTCCAATTAATTTTCTATCTATTTAAAAACATATTCCTAATAAATTATAATACATTATATTTTTTCTAATTTTTTTATTTAAGAATTTTTTCTAATTAAAATCCATTATATTTGTTTTTCCTATTCCTAATTAAATCGGACAGGTCTTCTTTTTCCTATTCAAACGGACATATTAATTAAAAAATTATTCCTATAAAATTAAAATATATATTATTTTTCAAATTTTTTTATTAAACTATTTTTCCTAATAAAAAGTCATTTTGTTATTTTTTCCTATTCCTAACTAAAAAGGGCATATCTTATTTTTCAAACAATAAGAACAATTAAATTGATTAGATGCAATTATAAATTTTCTTATGAATCAAATCTTGCTATGTGACTTTTAATTTTTGCTATGTTTATTATTTTTGAAAAAAAAAATTTAATTTTAATATAATTGTAGATTTTGAAATAAAATTAAAATATTTTTTATATGATATTTGACATATATTTAATACTAATAATTATTATCTAATTTTTTTATAATATATTTAAATTATTAATGTTTAAATGTATTAATTTTTCATTCAACGGACGGGTCCAATAACTTGCATAAAATAATATAGAATACGAAACCATTCCAGTAAGAGACAAAACAATGTTTTCTTAAATCAAAAATTTTCCGATGACGCATCACTAATACTTTTCCATTCCAGTAATTTTAATTTTAACATTAGCCAAACAAAACAATATTTTTTTTAAATCAATGTTAAAATAAAAGCTTGCACGGATTCCGTGCAAGAATTCTTGAATGGGACCTGAACTGGTTTTTAAAGAAAATATAGCTTCTTTCTCTTTCATTCCGGTAATATCACTCTGAGAAAATAAATTGAATTATTATAAATATTAATTTTTCAACAAGAAAAAAGAAGGATATAGTCGATGATAAGAAAGAGGAGGTCAATGAAATTCTAAAAAAACTATACGACCTCAATAAACTAGAATAATTCGAATGAATCTTAATTGAAGAACCAAAAATAAATCAAAAAATCTATTCATTTCATTGTCGACTTTATTATTCAGTTGTAAGTTTGATTAATTAATATATTGATGTTTTCATCTTCGTTATTAATTCATCCGTTCAAATAAAAAAATAATTTCATGCTAAAATAAAACAAAATACAACAATTAAATCAAAACTATAAATATCGTTTAACGGTAACACGTACGTCGACAAAAAAATCGTAACATGACCCACTCGATCGTACGAAACGCGAACACTTGCCACTACTATAAAAATAAAACATCTCCTTGACCAAATCGGAGAAGGTCACATGACAAAAGAAATGGAAAAACATGTGACAGTTTTTTTTCCCTATTGAATACTATTGATTAGTAGTATACAACCTCAACAAACTAGAATAATTTGAATGGATCTTAATTGAAGAATAAAAAATAGATCAAAAAATCTATTCATTTTATTGTCAACTTTATTATTCAGTTGCAAGTTTAATTAATATATTGATGTCCTCATCTTCGCTATTAATTCATCCGTTCAAACAAAACAAACAATCTCATGTTCAAGTAAACAAAATACAACAATTAAATTAAAACTATAACATCGTTTAGCGGTAACACGTACGTCGACAAAAAAAATCGTAACATAACCCACTCGCTCGTACGAAACGCGAACACCTGCCACTAGTATATAAATAAAATATTTCCTTCACCAAATCGTAGAAGGTCATATGACAAAAGAAATGAAAAAACATGTGACTGAATTTTTTTCCCTATTGAATACTATTGATTAGTAGTATTAAATAATTGATATTAATGAGGTAGTTTAAAAAACTTTACCTTAATGACCAAATTACCCTCAAACAACATTCATATAAAAATGCAAATGTGGCCATACACAATGTAATATGATTACTTATGTGGTAAAATCTCCTTGCATGTCTTCTACTATGATCACGCTTGTCTTATACTCCTCTCTTACAACTTACCATTTTATATAATATTTTTTTTCTAATCTTAATACAACAATCGAAGTACTGATTTGAAAATACTTAAGTATAAAATATTAAAAAAAAGATCAGAAACCTATAGAGTTAAATGAATTTAATGTCGACTTTAAACGCTTTATAAACCTCCAAGGGAATGATGACGAAAGAATATCCATTTGAGATATTTTGCCGCCTCGATAGGTTACTCACTTCCGACTTGAGACCGGAAAACAAACTAATAGAATATGAAAGAAAAAGGGATTGAAATGGAAAGTAATAGTACTCATAATTTATGAAATACGACAAAAATATATGAAAAGAATTATTTCCTGCATCTCTAAATACATATCTTTGTTTATGTGTGTATTTAGAGACGGAATAGTAGTTACTTTCTTCTCCTTCAATCTAGGTGGAGATTTTCTCTGCATGTAGAGAAATTGGAGCACAAGATACTAATATTGTGTCAAGCTCTTAAAATTTGGATAGAGAAACTAAAAGCATGAATTCTACTCCAATCGATTTATGAATAAAAATAAATATAAGGTGAATCGAATTCCAAAAACAACATGCATAAATAAAAAAAAAAAGAAAATAACTAATTGTAAATGATAAAGAAAGAACAAATGCAAGCTTCAATGAAAATATATATATATATATATATGTATGTGGCAGATACCTGATTTTTCCAAGTGTCTGATTATCATATGGAGAGGAGTGTGACAATTTTGGAGCAATATAGAGTTATATAGTGAAAGCTCTGCATTTCACGTTTGAAAGATATGAGGGGAAGGGAAAATTAGTTAGTAGCAAATAACCATTATGTAGTATTAGTCAGTAAGTCCGTCCGTGGAACGAAAAGTTCGTATTTTTAAAAATAAATAATTGAAATATATATTATAAAAAATTATATAATAATTATTTATATTAAATATTATTAAATTTATGTCAAATATTACATCAAAAGAAAATTATTTTAACTTTAAATCAACTAGAATTATTTTGATTTTATTTCAAAATCTACATTCCTATAAGAATTAAAAATTTATTTTGTTTAAAAAATAAAATATATCCGTTTTAATTAATAATAAGAAAAAATATAGCAAATTTTTATCAGAAATAATAGTTTAATAAAAAAAATTGAAAAAAAATAATATATATTTTAATTTGATTAGGAATAATTTTTTTTAGCAGTATGCCGGTTTGAATAGGAAAAAAAGAAGATGTGCTCATTTTAATTAGGAATAGAAAAAAAATATAATGAATTTTAATTAGAAAAAATTATTACATAAAAAAATTAGAAAAAAAATATAATGTATTATAATTTTATTAGAAATATGTTTTTATTATGTTTTGATTTCCTAATTAGAATAGGAAAAAATATAAATTTAAAATTTTAATTTAAAATCTAATTAAACTCAAAATTTTAAATAAAGAATATAATTTAATAAAAAAATTAAAAAAAATTATATATATTATTATTTGATTAGGAATAATTTTTTTAAAACAACCTTCAATAATTATCAAGTATAATTGCATCAAAAAGAAATTATCAAGTGTAAGATGAAAAGTTTAACCGTTAAAAGTGTTATGGTTTAAAAGTGTAGAAGGGAAAACCGAGGGACGTCAGTTGTGTTGGGTTGATTAATTTGACGTTTTGCTTCTCTTAGAGTAGCATTTAATATTGAATGAAAATATGTACAAAATCACCCAACCAAAAGTCTTACACGTGGTACTATAAAATACATTGAAATTGATTACTTGTCAACCTCTCCCACCAAGTCTTCCACTATTATATATTACTATTTCCGTTTCAAAATAGATGCAAATCTTTCAATATAATTTTGAGACGGAAATAATAGTATAATAGATAGGATGCTTGTTCTATGTAAAAAAAGAATCATGAATAATAACAAGAGCATCTTCAGTGTCTGCCCCGATTTTGAGTCTCCATTTCGACCATATCAACGACATCTAGACGGCGAGAGAAAAAAATTAAGATTCGTAAAAAGTTTAGGACTATTTCCTCCATTATATAATTTTAAAAATAAAATCTCAATTTTATTATAATATTATATAAAAAGTGGTGATCGGCATCTATAAATATGGTCTTATATTTTTATTGATTGAAAGTGAAAAAAATAAATTTTAAAATTAGAGAGAAAAATTTCTCCTTATAAGAACGAAAAAAAAAAATTTGTAATTATTTCTACCACATAAAACATTACATAATCATTAAAATTCAAATTTATTTCTCTAAATTAATTGTTGGGCCAGAAAAAAGTTGCTCTAAAATTAAAACTTACCTATACCGATTACAATACTTAAATATTATAATATTATTTTTATCTCACGAATTTATTTTAAAATATGGTTTCATATTCTCACACACTATTGAATAAGCTCAAAGCATGCATTTCAGAAATAATTATGGAATAAGAAAAACTATTTCTTATTAATGCTTTGAATTACTACCTCCAATTTAAAATATATAATATTTTAATTAATATAACATGATTAATTATAAATAACGGAAATATTTTTGTGAAATAAATTATTTTTTATGCTGTACATCATGTTTTGTTTTGTTTAGAAAAGTTTTTTCTGAATTATTTAAAAAAGTTTCATAAATATTTTTTTGACAAAAATATCTTCGTTATAAATAATTAGTACACAATGCCACATTAATCAAAATATCATATATTTTGAGACGAAGAGTAAATATATTAATCACACCCATATCATGAATATATATCGGTTTAGTTTATAAAGGAGAGACCAACACAAAATGTTCTCTCAATGTGTGACACGTGTTTGTTATACATAGAAACATGCCAGCTTCTTTCCAAAATACCCCTCACACATCCATATTTTAAAGGCATAATTATAATTTTGCCACAACAAGTCGACAACACTTTCTAGAGAGTAGGTTTGAATATTTTGTTCCGCGGATAACACTGTAGAGAGTGAGTATGCATTTATTGTGTCCTTCCTAAAATAGCCAACAAAACAAAATTTATTTCGGACCTGACAATGATATTACTCTAATTCCTAAAATCCCAATCATAATTCATAGTCGATATATTTCTATGGTGGTGGCTTTGCCATTTTAAATGATTAATTTTATAATGGCTTGCTCTGAAAATTATCTGCATTCAACTTATGAAGATTTCGAGATTGTTGTTTTTTCCCTTCTTCTTTCTATCTAAAATAAAATCCCAACGAAAATTGATTTGGAGATTAGGGTTCTTCATTTCAATTCGCCACTCTATTAAATTCAAAATGCAAATGTAAATTGTTATTATTTCAAATTATCTTAGCAGCCGCAATTTTTTCTTATAATTTTCTCTTAAAAAGAAAAGAAATTTGGCTAGTTGATGGTAATCTACAACGATTCGGGTTCATCGCCATCAATTTATACCATTTCAAAGATTAGGTTGTCCGAAATTCAAGACTCATCGATCTTAAATCACGACGCGTTTATCATAAGGGTGAGACACTGTCATAGCTCATATTAGTCTATAAACATAGTGATTAAGGCTAAATTTGAATTTGGATAATGATATTACGCGAGCTCAAGTTTTCAATTCAAGTTCGCACTTTTCCTGTTTGAAACTCTGTTATTTGTTGTCTATAGTTATATTTCTCTACCAGCTATCATCTGTGGTTTAACAGCCTAGAAAATCTATTGTTGAATAAGAATTGAAACGAGAATTTTTGCTATTGAGTTTAAGAAGGTAAAATATTCAGTAATGATAATGATCTCAATATTAGCGTGTATGATCTAAAAAGTAGCATGGATTTATTTACCACTGCCTAACTGACTTTGATCAATCGAACTAGACAATATTCGTTTGAAATTTTATTATGTTTGACAATAACATCTTATGTACTAAATTAATGTTTCACAATTAATTTGTTACAATTATGAATTTATGATCACAAAAAATGAAAGAAAACTGAAAATTGCACATGGTAGAATCAAGACCATGAGAGCTATTGACGTGTCTAAAAATAAAGCTATAAAAAAGCTAAGGAATGAAGTAAATAAATTGGATCAGAAATTTGGTCTAAGGAAAAGATTCATTCGGCGATCTTTCAAGGCAGTACAATTAATTAACCCCATCTCTCATCCTTTGTGTTATCTTTTCATGACATGAATTTCTATGTCTTGATAGATTTGGCTCCAAATTGAGAAGTTAAACATTGAGGTATTAACTGAAGATGCGCATCCTCTTATCCGTATAGCTGTTTATTTTGGTCTTCATTGTCCAATCGACGAAGAATGATTTGTGTGACTTATGACATGCGCGTAAACTTGGGAAAACAGAGCATTGTAAAGGCGGTTCAACGGCAATGAAATGAAAAAAAAGGCTAAAAAGTTGCCATATGTTGGACTTGATAGGACAATGGTTATTATTTTATGATATTATATGTCATTTTGTAGTTTTTTTTATAACAAGAATAACATACTTCAATGTTAATTTTTGTTCATAATTAACTTGTGAATTACTTTTAAGCTTTGTATTAGATTCTATTTCTTTCCGTACTATAGTAATTAATAATATCATATAATTGAAGATTAAAAAATAGATTAAAAACATAAATGCAATGAGCCAATAGGAATGCATGTTTCTATTCATTTTATAGTCATAGTCGACTTTATTATTTAGTTGTAAGTTAAATTATTATATTGATGTCCACATCTTCATTGCTTCTGTCATCTATCCCGTTGTGAAAACAAACAATCTTATATCCAAATAAAATGAAATACACAAATTAAATCGACGTCGAACTTCAATAGTATCCACATGCTCGCACGAGGTGGAAACACCTGCCACTAATATATATATATCGAGCACAAACAATTAATATTATTCAATTCAATGGTTAATGCTTTTACTTATTGTAAGCTACTACACATTTCACCCCTCACACATTTAATAAACTTGACTTGCATCATGTCGGCTATTGTAGATGAACGATGCATAACTTCACACAAAATTGACAATCCATGCTTCAAGGTTTATTCTCATGATTTTGATCGTGGGTTATACCATTACAGCTTATTACAAGTGAAATTTATTTCATTTAGACTACTCAAGCATACATAAAATCATAAATACAGAAAAGTCAAACAGCATATGTATATGCCTTTGTTTTCTTCAAGTTCCTTACTTTGGTTATTGATGTTTTACGAATAATTTAGTACCGCTTGTAATTAGTAGGGGTGTGCATGATTCGATTTGGGTATCAAACCAAACCGAACCATATTCAAAATGATTTGAGATTTTTTAAATCAAATTGAATTGTTTTTTTTTCTCAAACCAAACCAAGCTAAATTAATATAAAATGATTTATTTCGATTTGATTCGGTTCAAACTAAATTCTAAACTATAGAATCTAATAATCTCTATTAATAAAATAAAATTAACAAAATAAGTTATGATTACGTAGTTAACATTCATACATTTATATAATGGATAGTATAATTAACATCAAAATAAATAAGTAGTTTATGAAACAAAATATTATCCAATCTTTACATCACAAGCTAAAAACAATAAACATAATAAAATATTTTGAATACACAATATAATAAAATGATCTTTTACTATTGTCAGAGTAATAAAAATAAGATAGATTAATTAATGAACTTAATATATTAATAGGTTAAAAATTTTAATTATCTATTTTAATCTTATGCGATTTTAATTAGTTTGAACCAAACTAAAATATTTAAAACCAAACTAAACTATTATTTATATTATTCTTAAATACAAATTTTTTTTCTTTGAAAGCAAACGATACCGGACCAAACCACTCGGTATAATTTGGTTTTTCGATTTGAAGTATATAATGCACACTCCCAGTAATAAGCATCTATATATCTTTCATTTTCTCGTCTCCTTAATCATTAATTATATCATTAAAACG
Organism: Rutidosis leptorrhynchoides; assembly: GCF_046630445.1. NCBI lineage: Eukaryota > Viridiplantae > Streptophyta > Magnoliopsida > Asterales > Asteraceae > Rutidosis > Rutidosis leptorrhynchoides. The sequence continues at coordinate 37,187 of NW_027266604.1, forward strand.
GATGGAACCAATTTCCTTGTTCTTGAAAAATCCAAGGCTATGCGCTATTTCCAAGAGCTGCTATACATATTGAATGGATTTGACACACAAATTCCGTCCTCCGTAGAATATAGTCATGGTTTCGTACAGTGGTGTTCAGATCACATGATTCTGAAATTCTCTAATTTTTTAATAACTTTCTAATGAATATTCTATGCATATTTAATACTTAAATATGTTTCTGAATGGGTTTAGTTTCCATTACTCTCTAAATGAAAAAAGAAAAAGAAAATCATTAGTTTACTAATTAATTTCCTTGGATCATGACTGAGAAGAATACAACCTGTTCAGAAAGGAAAAAAAAATGCAATTTTGAAACTGGGCTTCACAGTAGATCTAGGTTCCATATATATTTTACAGAAGAAACAAAAGCATAGAATATTTAGGAAATCCTTAACCAATGCCTTTTTATTGATATGTTAGCACAAAAGAACCCGAAAGCTGGTACACTCACAGCCTTCTGTGAAAAAGTCAACGCATTCAGACGTCAAACAAACAAACAAAACTCAAAAATGAAGATCTTATTTTTGTTTGCACTGTTGCAGACCATAAAGTAAAATATGCAGAGTCTGAAATTGGCATTACATAGAAGATAATGAACACCACTAGTACACTTCAAACTAATTAATTAGCACAATAAACCAGAAATTAAAATAAAACCCTAATATATATATATATTATACGATACTAACATTTTTTTCTAAACAAGCCTATAACAATCTAGCTAGTGATGTCATTGATGAACTTGTTAGGTTCATCAAATGATAAAAACTAATTTTTGAAAATTAATTAGCCACATTTCAAGCATTCTGCACAGATCTAGCAGCTGCCAAGGCGCCCAACACGAAATCAGGATATTGAAAAATATCATCAAACATCTGACTATTACTAATTTCTTGTTGCCCTGATCCATTAAAATTCATCATCATGGGAAGCTTAGTATTATTCCCGTACGACAGCGATTGATGATAATTATTATTATAACCACCAAAGCTTTCAAGCTGTTGCTGTTGTGGGAATGATAATCCTGATTCAAAGTTCTCATTTTTCATGGACACGTCAGCAACAGATGAAGAATATTCTTCCTCGACCTTACCTGGGTAATTATTTCTCACTGGCTGGATTTGATCACATTTCTGGCTTGTCTTGGGTAAAAACCCTTGGATGATTTCTTGCAACAAACCAGAATCCGACGGCTCTTGTTTGAAGAAATCTATGTTCTCGTCAACGTCAAATTGTTGATATTTCATGTTTTGCTTCTCTTCCTTCACAGGCGCCATAGTCGATATTGAGGGACTGATTGAAGGAGGACCATTTTGATATGATGAAATTGGAGAATTAGAAAATTGACAAATCTGGCTCTGATTGGGATTGTTATGAAGCGAAGAACTCGATTGGGAACTGATAAAATCACGCAATAGAAGCATGCTATTAAGAGAAGGAGATGAATTACTTTGACTAGGGCTTGACCAATTAGGAGATGATGAATTACCGTACTGGCTAGGGTTGTTATGCTGGTGATGACGAGAAACGGTATGATCCCTAATGAACGACTGAGACTGTTTGGAAGGGAAACTAAATGGATGGCTGTGATGATGAAGATGAGAAAGATCTGAATTAGGGTAAACAAAGTTAGTTCTTGCCTTGAGACCACGCATGGCACGAGCGGCGTAGTCATAAGCACAGGCAGCTTCCTCCGCCGTGTCGAAAGTTCCGAGCCACCTCCTCTCTTTCGTCTGTGGGTCCCTTATCTCCGCCGCGTAACGTCCCCATGGCCTGCGCCTGACGCCTCGGTATCTCATCGTCGGAGCCGCTGACGACGTCCCGTTTGAACTCCCGTTAGTTAAAGTTTCCTTCAATGCCCTCTTGCCGTTAGTAGTAGCACCGGTGCACTTTTTTCTCTCACTCTCCGGTACTACTGCCGGCGGCTTTGTCACTCCGTTAAGCCTCCTAAGTGCTTCTTCCATGTTACTTAATTAATTTATGTAGAATTAATTGATTAAACACACAGAAGCTAATTTTTATTTTTATTGAAAAGAAAATAGTATTTTTCTTTCAATAGAACTTTAAAAGTTGTGTTGGATGGATAACTTGGCACCTGGAAAATGGTAAAGGTGAGTCCATATTTATAGAGAACTTTCGGGAAGTGCAACTGCAACTCTCCTAGAGATAGAGAGAGTTATCGAAAGTGCATATATGACTTGATGATTATGAATTTTGAAAATTACAAAAATATAAAATGATGTCGTAGTACTACTATATTAATTATTACTATATTAAATGCTATTTAGAGGGAAGGAATGATATTGCTCCAACCATATATAGGATCTTTTATTTGGCCAACAATCCTTTATATATATAGAGGGCTATATATATATGATTAAATCCTTATTTATTATTCAAGGACCATACTCTACTATGAATAACACTAATTCTCTAAGGAAGACATGTGGCAATCGAAATACTTCCAATACCTTCACAGAAATAAATTAACTTAATTAGTATGTAATTTGGACCATCCTCTCCCAATAAATTATATGTAATTCTTCATTAATCTATTTTTTTGATTAATGACCTGAGTCTCATGTAACACATGCCATTTTGCCACATTGCCTTCAAAATTAAGAACTAATCAATTAAACGGTTTAAATTATATTTTTTTTCTTTGCAATATGTTTAAATTATATTTAATTATGTAGCACGAGTCTATTTTAATATATCTCTTCTGTTTAATTTGTTTATGCTGTCATTAATATTTTTTGGATTACATGTGGTGCATTAGTGTGGAGGTTGTTTGGACAGGACAGCTAGTGTCAATTGATTTCTCCTTATTACCAACTAGATATATGTGTTATGATATTTTAAAATTAACATTAACATTAACATACTATTATTTCTAAGAATATTATTGACTTAACATGATTCTGGCATCATAAATTTAGAATATGAGGAGTTATGGGTGAAGATGAAAATAATATCAATTAAAAATGGAGGTAGTAACAAATAGAGTGGCATAATTTTTTTTTAAAAAAAAGCACAAATAGAGTGGCATAACGAATGGATTGAACATTTTTATTTCTTTGCATGCATTGACTTTCATCTCAGGAGTAATATATAGATTTGTAGGGTCATAATTTGCCGACAAAATATTTTACTTGTAAACAAAATATTTAGACAAAAAATATGCGATAATTGTACTTTTGATATGTTGAAAATTTTTATATCAGTGGATACATGTTCCGTTAGATTATTTATAAAATTATATCAACCATTAAAAATCGTTAATATATCGTCAAAATTTCGTGTCGTTTCAATCATCTCCATATATGTAATATGTCAGATGTGACTCAACACACATGTCACTCACAATTTCACGTAATGATATTTTAAATTCTAATCTTATGGAAAAAATAAAGTTCATTCCAAAATGTTCGAAAACTTGCATTTTCGATTATTGGTCCGAATTACTCATTTTCCATTATTATTACCACTTTAGCATGTATAAAGAATCCATTTTTAAGTCCTCTTCCTGAACGAATTAAGGTCTTTGTTAGGATGATATGAAATACTAGAAAGATGATAGCCAACGAAAAAGCCGTGTTAGGATGCCTCATTTTTCACTGAAAATCACCTATAAATAATCGTTAGGATACCTTGATTAAGCCACATTCCATTACTGATAACTCAACCTGGATTGTGCTGCAAAAGTTAACTTCAGTATCAACATATACAAATATTTAAAAGTTCAAAAGTTTGACAAATTTATTATTTTTATAATTACACACGACTAAATGTAGATTACGGAAATCAACTATAAGCACAAACTGTATTTATTTGGTATCTATCAAATTCAATATTTATCTACTAAATATAGATGGTTTGAACTCATTTTATCTTTGACTTACTGAACTTGATCAATACAATTACTTATTTAATAATTGTATTGATGAGTTTAGTGAGTCCAAAATAAAATGAGTCCAAAATAAACGATATACACATATTGCTTCCTACCTCTGCCCATGTTTGATTACAATCATTCTTTTGCAATCTACAAAGATTCATACTTTTTCGAATTTTAATTGGTTGACCTCTTCTCGAATTCATTGTTTTTTGGCAAAAAAAAAAATGTGGGATAAATATAAAATTTTTAGAAAACTTTAATCATTACATATTTACTAAAAAAAAAGTGAAACTAAGACATACAAATATTCCATTCGTGAAGCTAGCAAACGATCTGAACAGACATCGAAACCTCAATTGGAGGAGCAAGCAGGTGGTCATCGTTTATGGCATTTTCTGATCCTCTTTTGACATGATCTTGATCATCTCTTCTTACATAAAGCAAAAAAAATATATGCTTCATAGATCAAGACTCAAAAGACGTTAATAAAAATGAAAATATTCAATAACATAAATTTAAAAATGAATTGAAGGGAAGGTAAACTTTTCCTATATCTAGAACCATTAGTTAGGGAATTAAATTAGTTAAGAGCCATGTACTTTGGCACATTCCATTGATCGATAGTGGGTTCTTTAGTTTGGATTAGTTGACATCATCAAGCAATTATACGTTTCCTCTTCATACGTTTAATTAATTGCATGAGCTCTTTTATTAAAAAAAATAAAAAATTACATGAGCTTTAAACTGTTCATGTGCCGCAATGAATATCATTTAAATTGATGATGTATGAAGTTGTATATCTATAATTGTTAAAAACACTGATGTGGCTTATTTAGACAACCTTCTATGTAAATTTATTGTAAATTTTTTAAATGACACATAAAGTAATAAATTTTTTTATTGTATATTGAAGTGAGTTGATAGAGTTTTTTTATTTTTTTTTGAGTTTTTAATATAAAAAACTCATTTCTCTCTTATTTTATCTCTCTTATTTTATTAATTCATATTTTTTTATTATTTATTTATCTTTATTTGTTATATAAAAATATAAAAAAAAATTATTTAATATTCATACATTAAAATATATAAATTTATTAGTCGATAGATTTCTTAATTTTTTTTCTATCTGTTTAGTTATCTTCAATCTGAGGGAAGGAGAATCGTAAATTAATGTGGAGACATGTTTTTACTAACTTTTTAAATATCAATTTTGGTAAATGAAAATTACCGTAGCAGCATTGTTACTGTGGAGGCATGTTTTTCATTTTATTGGTTTAAGAATCAGTAGTATAGTAATTGTCATTTTATTGGGAGTTGAAGAAGAAGAAAAACTCTATATACACTGTATATATTTATTTATTTAAAATAAAAAATATAGAGAGAGAGTTTTCTTTCTCTGCAGTCATATTTGTGATTATCATTCTGAATGATTACACTGGCGGCGTCCAGAAATTGTTTCTCCAACTTTGGCTTCTGTAATTTTCTTTAACTCCACAGTTCTCCCATAGTTTTACATTTACTTATTGCATGCTGTTATTTTTATTTTTTTGAAGGTATTCTGTTATTTTTTTATAATTTCTTTTCTGGTAATTATGATTAGGGCTTTCGTTTTTAAGAATACAAATAGCTTCTGTTTAATGATCACATGGACTTGTCTGATGTAGGGAGGAGTTTGGGGGGTTTCATTAGGGTCTTTAAAGATACTAGTATCCTTTTATTAGGCTCTCTGTTTTACATGGTTTTTTAATTCAGAAAAATGATGTACTAATATTATCTACTGATCTACACTACATAAAAATAAAAATAAAAGTTAATTATCAAAGAGAAAAAAGTTTACTTAATCGTTGCTTACTAGGCTCCGTTCATCTCTAATTTCGCTAACTACTCAACTATACATTCGACCAAGATCCATTGTCCAAATAATTATCTGGAAGGATATACATCTCAAAATAAGGATCAATTTTTCATGAAAAGTATATAATTTTGAAAAAAATAATCCTTTTACAGGTAAAAAAAGAAACTCAATTAGTCATCAGCAAAAAGATATCTTGCGTACCTTTTCACCGTGAAAATGTATTATCTATTATGATTAATTAAAATTTCAATCGACATTACGGTGTCAAGATCTATTGTTGTCCAGTTTTTATTGTTATTTTTCTTTATTAAATAAATAAATAAATTTCAAAGGAGAAGAAAACACCAACAAATAATAAAAAAGTAAAACTGCGATTGCGTGTCAGAGAAGAACCATTTATTAGTCAATTAAGGATGGAAAGACCAGCAATATTGATATTTCAATTTAACACATTCGTGTGGAAGCTTCCGATCAAGCTAGTACGTACAGTTGTGTAGGGTTGCAACTTTGGGAGAGAAATTTGAGTTTTTCTACTAGCCGGATCACCCCTCAACTAATTTTTTAACATGTGATTATTTAAATATGTATATTTTTAATTAATATATATATTTAAAAGTTTAAAAACAATATATATTTTAAAATTCGTTCATTTATTAAAAAAAGAAATTTTGACCATATATATGGTAAAAAATGATTCGTTTAAAATAGAGAGTTTCACCTAAAAATTCTTTCCGTTAGAAAAGAAAAAAATTGTCTCCGACATGCCAATTTTAACACGTATCAAGTTTTTTGGCTGGAACTCTCTACTTTTACTTCGGTGACGAGATAACATTAACACTAAAAATAATTTCATTTAGACAAAATCATTCAAATTACTTACGTGGAAGATAATTAAGGGAAAAATCGTTAATTTGAATATTAAAAGGATAAAATATTTTAATCCTGACATAATCTTAATGTAGGATCATCTCCCTCTAACATCCATAATTAATTTCAGCTCCTTGCTCTTACAAAATAATACATTATTTGCCCCTTTGACTTAACAGCGTTAAAAACACCGTTAAATGCCTTAAATTATCGATTATACCCTTCATTAATAAACACCATCATTTTCCTCTTTACTCTATCGTACAGACTTTTACCACAAACCAAACTTCATTCGGGTTTTGAATACCGGAGGAGTGGGTTCTGGAGCTGGAAATTATTCTCGTAAGAAAATTGTTGATTATTTATTCAAGCACAAGTTAATTCCTTCAAGCATTCTCAGTTTTCAATTTTTCTGCCTTCATTTAAATATAAATAGATTTGTTAGCTAGCTAGTTTAATCCATGTTTTTCATTCTCAATCAAAGTTCTCAATTTTTTTATTCTCAAAACCAAATCACCACCCGCCATACTCTCATAGCTTTTCTATAAACTTTGATTGCCAACCCAAAATCCGACTGACAAAAATTTCAAATTTTCAGAGATGTGCCGACGAATTCGAACACAATTAATCACAATATTCATATCCAAACCCAGGATAAATCTGCCACAACAAAACAAATCCATTCAACAATCGATCAAAACTCCAGGAATCAATTATTTGTCATTTTAAAATTAGATCTAAATCACCAATTGGTTTTGGGCCCTAAATCCTGGCGGTGGCTAACTGCTTGCAAACAAATCTTCGGAAGCTTATGAGAATCTCACGCTTGCTAGCTGATGTGAATTTCACACTTGGCCTTGATTTGATCCATCTCAAACATGTTTTCAATTTTGGGACGCTTCTACTCTATCACGATCGTGTGTGAAAGGGACGAGTTTTTGGGGGATATAAACGTTGAGTCTTCAGGTTGCCTTTGAATCCAATGATAAAATATGGTAGGAGCCAAGAGGAAAGAATTGTAGTTCCGAATTGATGGTGAAGAAGAAGAAGGGCAATATAGCCATTTTCAGAAAAACTATGAGAACATATCATCCATTTTAATGGTCAATATACGGTCAAAGGGCAAAATGATATACTACCTCCCCAAAATAAAAATAAATATAAATTTTTATATATAATTTATATTGAAAAATTTGTGTCTATTTTAATACGGAGAAAATATTACTTCATAAAGATGGGATGAAATATATATGAAATTAAGAGAGAGACATCTATATTATATTATGCTTTATTTTAAGAAAAGATAATTTCCTGTTCTCATTTTGTTGTACCCACCCATTATATTTAGTCATTTAAAAAGAATAAAATATTTATATAAAATTATTTTTGTTTGATGTATTTTTTTTATATTAATATTTTTCGATTTTTTAAATTCATAAAAATAAATATATTATTATATTTTAATAATAAATTTTCGAGAGAAAAGTAACAAAATTATATCTTTAAATTTGATTATAAATTTAAAAAATATATTTTAAATAAATAAATTTTTAATTTTAGATACTATAAATTTTTTATTATCTTTTATTTGACTATTTATGGTCGATAGAAACAATATTTTACTGCTTTAAAAGAATAGCAAAATATTGATAAAATATTATCTATTTAGGGGATTTTAAATATTTCACCCATATTAAAATCGCACTACTAGTTGGGTTGGGACTTGAGAGTATATATTTATTGGCTTCCATCGGTATCTTACACGCTCGCACGGCACAGTGCATATGTACTGCTACCGATCGATACAAATTTTTTTTCTCTCTCGAAGACAATAAAAAGCAACTTTAAATAGATCATATTAATGTAATATCACACTATTACATAAGATTACATCATTATCCATATATTATGTTATCATCACACCTAACCTTATTATGTTTTTAGTAATTATAAAGAGACTATATGTAGTGTAGGTCGTGACCGATATCCTAAAAAATAATTTTAGGTTTAATTTGGCCAGGATGTATATCAATTTCTACATTGATATCCCTAAATTCTCCATGTCACTTCATCTGATTAATTAAATTACTTTTTCGCTGTCATATTAAATAAATCTGTCCCTTACATTGGAGAGAGTGGCGGTGGTGGCCTGGCCCTGGTGGGTAAACGAGAGGAAATGAGAGAAACCTGGAAAAGAAGCCAAAGAGCTATAGATTGATTTCGCGACAATTCTGTCAGGAATACACTTACTCCTAATCAGCTTTTTCTAAAAAAAAAAATTATTCGCTGAAATTTATTTTTCTCCTAATATACTATTTCGTATCGAAATAGATGTAAATTTTTCAGTATAATAGGAGGGAGTATTAATAATCTTACGTTAGAAGCGAGTAATAGTTAGTTGTAACTATTTTTTTAGGGTAAAAAAGAAAAATAGTTGTCATAACTATTCCTTTTTCTAAACAAAATACAAATTAAGAAAAAATTTATTTGTAATTGAAGGCTTAACATTTTCCATAAACTAGCGGGATTAATACAGTATTAATTAATCATCTTAGTTAGGTCTCGCCCTTTTTTTTTTTGGTTCGTTTAAAGTGTATGTATACTGAAATGCTCAATCCAGGCTCAATATAGTCCTTGGCCTACATGTGATGTAAGTGTCTCTCAAATAAATAAGCGTCTCTCGTCTCAGTATAGTTCTAGAGAATGTCCTTTAGTTAGTACTCGAAAGGCCTATATATCATGTCATCTCAAGTCAATTGTCACCTTTACTTTTCTCCAAAACCTATTTCCAATATTTTAATTAGTACTACTATATACTAGCAAAGAAGAATATCAAGACGAGCAGACTGCTGCTTTTGAAAAAGTCTATTTACATGGTTGTTGAATTTAGACTCAGGTCATGCTGATATAAAATTATTTTTATTTTATTTTATTTTTATGTTCAAAATGCGCGGTATCATTTTTATTTTTCTTTTACAAATATGTATTTCTTTGGTTCCAAAATGGTCCGTCTAACCGTGAAAGCTAGCTGACACGCGGCGGTGGATCTAACCGAAAAAATTAGCCCACGTAATGTGTAATGAATTGATTATTGTAGTATGAAAACAAGGATTGGTCGGATTTTATATATCAAAATTATAATATATAAATAGACGATTAAATAATTAAATGTAATACAAATTTAATTATAGTTTTTTTTGATAAATAAATATATATTAAAAATATTTAAAATTTATGTCACAACGCGAATTTTTTATATAAAAAAAAATTAGTTTCTAAAAAATTATTTTACCTATATTTAATGTTATAACAAATTAATTGTTAATAATAAATGTTATGAAGTTGTAAAACTTTGTTCTAATAAGCTAGTTACATCCAAAAACATAATTTTATATAAATAATAAAAATATATACATGAATTATATTTTTATTTTTCATTTACTTAGATCCATAAAATCTATAATTACAAAATTTAATGTGAATGTTTAATTAGCTCATGTGAAAAATAAAAAAATTTGCAAAAAAAAAAATAGAAAAAAATTATATATTTCATTTCATTATAAAATCTTAATTAACTAAATTTATTGATTGAATATAAAATATACTTCAAATAAATTTTAAATAGGATAAATTTTCAATACTCTTGAATATTAGAATTATTACTAACTATATATTTTTATTTAAATATAATAAATAATTTTTATAGCGCTATATATTATAGTTTAAATTTTAACATAAAATATATATGAACTTTTTATGATTATATTATTATTTATAAATTTCTTAAATACTAATCTATATTTTTAGTATAAAATGTATATTATTTTTATACTATTATTTTTGTATATTTTATATGTTTCTATTATAAAATATATATACAGTATAATAAATCATAATCTCGTTGTTCTTCTAGATTCTGCATAAATCCATAATATATATTTTAAATATGTATTGAGTATAATATTTTTCTACTTAATGTTATATAATTTTTTTATCCATATATATATATACATTTAAAATTCTAAGCCTAATTGTTGCTCCCCTTACGTTATCTATAGATCCATTTTTGCATGTAATATATCGACTATTATAATATCAAAAATAATAATGGTTCAGAATTTATATATCGAGATTATAATATATAAATTAGACGTAGTATGAGTATAACTATCATATTTTTTTTTTTGATAAATAAATTATAATGACATTTAGTATAGTTGTAGTAATATAATGTTTCCTCTTTTATTTTTTTTAACTATAAGTGAATTTATTATAATTTTGTTTTATGATAATTTTAACATTTCTTTTATCATAAATTTAAATAACTCTGCGGTTGTCAGTCCCAAGTCCATGATGAAAAGAAGGAGGGTTGCGGTAGGTCGGCGGTCAGCAAAAAAAATAGCCAAAACTTCATGATAGGAATCCTACAATATATTCTTTGGGGGCATAATCTCATAAGCGACACGCTATATCGGATCTCGAGTACATCATTAGATGAGCAAGGGTCGGGGGCGTCCCCCTGACCGAGCGACCCACCAAATCGTCGCCTGAATATGGTGTTAAATAAGCTAGGGTTCCCACATATTGTGGAATGGATGTGGGTAAAGAAGTTAGTTCCGATACATACTATAGATAGTGGGGTAAATTGTAGACGTATAGATAGGACTAAAGAGTGAAGGAGAGCGGTCCCAAAAAAAAAAGGGAGGTTATATATAGGAAATGGAGAGTAGAAAGTTGGAATATAGGTACACTTACAGGCAAATCTCTAGAGATAATAGAAGTGATGGAGAGAAGAAGAGTGAACATCACGCTTCATCAAGAGACGAAGTGGACCGGCCAAAAGAGCAGAAGGTTGGGTTAAATAAAACAGGACACAAATTATGGTATGTCGGAAAATATCAGAATAGAAATGGAGTAGGAATAGTTTTCCACGAATCAATTGTGGACGATGTTGTCGAGGTCCAGAGATACGAAGATCGAGTAATCCGTATCAAGGTCGTGATGGGAAAAGACGTGTTGCACGTCAACAGTGCTTATGCTCCGCAAGTAGATTTGGCTCATAATGTGAAGCAAGAGTTTTGGGATAGGATGGATGATATAATGCAAACTATCCCAATTATGGAGAAAGTTATCATCGAAGGGGACCTAAACAGACATGTAGGCATGAGTAGGGACGGATATGAAGAAGCGCATGGAGGCTATGGATATGGAAGTAGAAACAGGGAGGGAGAGTCAATCCTAGATTATGCATGGGCTTATGACATGGTACAACCAAACGCTTGTTTCCAAAAATAAGATTCTCATTTGGTTACATTTAAGAATGGTAGGAATCTTAGTCAAATAGATTTGTTCCTTATACAAACAAGGGATCTTCGAGAATGTAAGGATTGCAAGGCTATATAGGGTGAAGCACTACGACATAACATAGGTTGTTGGTGCTAGACATGAGGATTAGGCGATGGAAGCCTAAGAAGAATGCGACCGAGAAACCCAAAATTTGTTGGTGGAGCCTTAAAGGAACAAAACAAGAAAACTTCAAGAACTCGATGGCAGCTGAAGCCATTTGGAGTCTAGATGATGATGCAAATGCCATGTCGGAGGCCATGAAAAGTTGCATCAAAAGAGTAGCTTCTTTGACATTAGTCCCTGCTTTCAAAAATAAAGGTGACATTCAAGATTGTGCTAACTATCGAGGTATTAAGCTCATTAGTCACACTATAAAACTATGGGAGAAAATCATTGAGCATAGAGTGAGAGTTGCTACTACGACATCAGAGAACCAATTTGGCTTCATGCCTGGACGGTCAACCATGGAGGCAATCTTTCTTGTTAAGGGCTTAATGGAGAAGTATAGAAGCAACAAAAATGACTTGCACATTGTGTTCATCGACCTAAAAAAGGCGTATGATAGAGTCCCAAGAAACATCCTTTGGTGGGATTTGGACGAGCAAGAGGTATCTAGTCAATATATCCGTTTTATCCAAGATATGTATGAGGGGGTACGGACTAGTGTCAGAATGAATGGATAAGACACACCTGATTTCTCGATCACAGTCGGTGTACATCAAGGCTCAACTTTAAGTCCATATCTTTTCACCTTAGTGATGGATGTTTTGACTCGACACATCCATAATGACATACCATGATGTATGCTATTTGCAGATGATGTCATTTTGATAGACAGAGTAGAGAGGGAGTAAATGAGAAGTTAGAGCTGTGGAGGGAAACCTTATAGTCGAAATGTTTCAGGTTGAGTCGTAGTGAGACGGTAAATATGCACTGTAAATTCAGTGGAGAAGAGAGAAGTTAGACTAGTATGATACAGCTAGGAGGAGTAGATGTACCGTGGTGTGATAGGTTCTGATATCTAGAGTCTATCCTACAAGAAGTTGGAGAGATTGACAGAGATGTCATCCATCATATACATGCATGATAGGCAAAATGGAGAAGTGCAGTAGGTATCTTGTGTGATTAACATATATCGAGTCGGCTAAAGGAAAGTTCTACAGAATAGCAGTGAGACAGCCTATTCTATATAGGAGTGAATGTTGGCCGATAAAGAAACAACAAGAGCACAAGATTAAAGTGATAGAGATGCGGATGTTCAGGAGGACGAGTAAACTCACTCTAAGAGATAAAGTCTAAAATGAGACTATAAGGAGCGATTTAAACGTTGCACCTATAGACGAGAAGATAAGAGAGGATAGACTTAGGTGGTTTGGACATATCACATGTGAGGCGCAGACCTAGAGAAGCTTCCGTTTAGAAAGGTAAGGACACATACATAATTACAGATAGGATAGGGAGACCTAGACTCACGTGGGAGAGTGTCAGAAAACTTAGTAGCCGAGAGAGGAGAGTGGCATCGTAGTATCCACGTAGATGACTTCTTATAGATAGTGTCATAGGGTTAGAAAAACTAGTTATAAGATATATCATTTCTCTACTAGGGATAGAAAAATTATGTATATGAATAGGTAATATGTCTTTTATATTACATAGCATGATTTATTGTATGTATTTTTATTATCATATTTTATACATGATACTATATTATTTGACCTATGATATGACATGTGATCTACACATTGCCCTTGAACTTAAACGTGATGATTCATACAGTCGACTCCACTCGGTGGAATTGAGGCCGGTTGTTGTTGTTGTTTTATAATAAATTTAATTATTGATTCAAAATAATTACTCGAACTAACATAAGTTCAAAACAATAATAATTATTTATAGGATTGTTTTTTATTTTTTAAAAAAGTGTGCAATTCAATTCAGATACATTCAAATGTTTTAAAACAAATAGTTGTAGATTAATATTAAGATTCAGACATAACATCTTAATATTTAGATATATATTCAGGCTTTTAAATTAAAAAGAAAAAGAAAACACAAATGCATCCTTAGTAAGGTGATTGTTTTTTAATACATCAAGAACTTTAAGAATAAAACAAAGAGAAAAAAATAAAATAGAGAAATGGAGCTAATCCCTTAAGAAATAAACTCCAGCCTTGTTGACTAGAATGATCAACCAAGCGTATGTCGGCGGTATCTCCCAAGTGATCCATTCCGATCATTGTGAACTTCTTTTACAAGCAAGTCACCTATCCGATTACCTTCACGGAGTGAATGATGCAAACAAACCTGCCAATCACGATTCAAAAGACAATGAATATCACAAATCACTGTTGCGTAGGAATGATGGCGCCAATGAATGAGATCTAGAGCATGAAGTGGATTTGAATATGTAAAGATAGTCAGATGATGGTACTGCAACTCCCATGCTAACTTCAAACCATGAAATATGGAAACTTATTCGGCCATAAGATTTGTGCGCAAGCCAATAAAACTTGAGAAGCCAACGAGCCAGTTGCCTGAAGAGGTCCGAGAACACCTCCGACTCCGGCAGCGCCCAGATTGCCCAACGAGCTTCCGTCCATATTTAAGAATACATAATTATCAAATGGAGTTGTCCAACAAAAAAACGAGGTGGACGTTGAATAGCTTGCAAATGAATTCGAATAGAAGTTCATACAATCGGTAAGTAGTTGGTGAAAGAGTCAATCTTACGCCACCCTTCAAAAAAATTCTCCTCCTAAAATTTTCTTATTTTAAAGAATCCAAATAGTTCAGAGAGTAGACAAATAAAGGATAGTCGTCCGGTATCCTCTACATTCATATATTGGTTAGAGCTCCAAGTTTAAATCCAAAATGAAGCATTATACTCAAAAAAATTGGAGGAGCATTTCGTGCAAAAGCGATAAGCCAAAACTCACGAGCCTTTGGACAGCCGCGAAGAAAATGCATGTGGTTTCCTTATTCATATTACATCGATGACAAGCAGAATCAATTGTCATTCTGCGATGAGAAATGAGTGAGTTAGAGTACAAGCGATTATGAAGAATAAGCCAGACAAGATATCTAATTTTTCTAGACAAGGTAGTTTCCATATCCAAGTCCATTCACTATGGATAATAAGAACATTGTTATGAGCTAACCAATGAAAATCTGATTTGACAGACTATAAACCATGAGTAGTCGTTGTCCAGGAAATGCGATCATCCATGACAACAAATTGAGGCAGATGGAAATTGGGGAATACGTCTGAAACAGCTACTGGAATTTCAGTATGTAAATCATCCATAGAAATTCGACCTTGAGGAGAGAGCATAAGGTCACATTCATCACTATCAATTTCAACTAAAAAATCCAAGGGTCTCGAAAGTAGAGATGGTCACGGTTGAGGGTCGAACCGACTCTTTGATGTAGAGATTAGGGATGGGCACCGGTCCAGTCGGTCGGTTTTCGGCCAATTTTTAGACCGAACCGATCAAATTCGGTTTCGTAAATTCAAAACCGGACCAGAAACCGGAACTGAAAAACTCAAACCGAAACCCGACCGGAAAAAACCGGTCGGTTTCCGGTTCGGTCGGCCGGTTTTCATCTGCCATTAAAAAAAAAATTATATACTACTTTAACAAAGTTTTCGGACTCAATTGTAAAATATTGAGAAGCCCAAAACCCTTTAGTTAAAAATTTATGATTTGTATAGTTAAAGGAAATGATATGGCTATATATAACTCAGAAGGAGTAGTAAATTTTTTGAAACTAGGCGATGTGGGTTTGAAACAAATGTGTTTTATGATAAAAATAAATTAAAACATAGATGTTGAGTTGAGGAATCGAACTCAGGGCAAACAGACAACATGTTCAAAGACTTAACCACTAGGCCAAAGTCTATTATTTAACCATAAGGGACAAATATTATATATGTATCTGTTCGGTCGGTTTTTTCCGGTTAACCGACCGGAAAATGACCGGTCGAAAACCGGCCGAAAAACGCAAAATATTTCTGACCGAACGGAAACCGGAAACCGACCGAATTGAAAAAAAACCGACCGTAGCATTCGGTTTCACCGGTTTCGGTTCGGCCGGCCGGTTTATGCCCAACCCTAATAGAGATGGTCACAGTTGAGGGTTGAACCGGACCCGACCTTGAACCAGACCGGTCAAATTCGGACCAGACTGGCTAAACTTGGCCCAACTGAAGACCGACCCGGACCTGTCAAAAACCAGTTTAGGATCGATTCAAAATTTTCGACTTGCAACCCGACTGGTTGAATCCTATGTGACAATTTTGATGACGTGGACGAATTACCACGTGGCATAAAAATGACACGTGAATCCGTTGACCGGATCGTCGGGTCTTTGAAAAAAACCATGAAATCATGATCGGTTCACACTTTCTCGACCCGGAATTGGCCCAAACCGGCCCTTGAGCATCTCTAGTTTGTCGTGAAGGACCAAGTTGCTAGGCTTATAAATTAAAATTTAAGGATACATGTGGTTGATAGTGTAGTGCTAGGAGCCAGATGCAATGTTAAAAAAGTTTAGGGACCTAAACATTAACAGGTGCTAAGAGGAAGAAACAAAAATTTAAGGATCCGTACATTAGCAGATCCCGCTGGAGTTGTCTCTTGGCAGAAAATAAAGATACGCCTTTCTGATAGATATAGAAAATCGTGGTGTCGACCTTACTAGCTAATGTTAATCCCAAACAAACCTCATTAATTCTAAAGCAGTTTTGCTGTAAGACACTGTCGGGTATTTTATTCATGGGTGTGTAAAATATTTATTTATTATATTTATGTCATTCCTTATCTCTTAGAATGGAGAGATTGTTTATTTTAAATGTGTTTTAATTATAAATTTAATTATAAATTTTTTTATCAAATCAACATTCGATATATAACGTTTTATTAATGAATATTAAATTTACATATATATTTAAGAATTTTGAGTTTAATTAAAAATCAAATATAATTTTAATTTAATAATATTATTTTTTTCCTATTCTAATTAGAAAATTAAAACATAATGATTTTTAATAAAATTCTAATAAATACATTTTTTTAATATAATAATTTGATTTTCAATCAATTTTCTATCGTTCGATGTTTTTTATTAAACAATTTTTTTAAAATAGGTATATCTTATTTTTTCTATTACATGATTAAAAAAATTATTCCTACTCAAATTATAATCTATATTATTTTTTCTAATTTTTTTATTAAAATATTATTCCTAATAAAAATTCACTATTTTTTTATTCTTAATTAAAATGGGCATATATATTATTATCTTATAGATAATAGCGAGACTTTTAATTTTAAATCTGTTTCAATTGGAAATTTTATTGTCAAATCAACATCCGACACATGGCGTTTTACTAACGAATAGTAATTTGACACATGTATACTTTTGAGTTTAATTAGGTTTCAAGTTACAATTTTAAATCAATGATATTATTTCTTTTCCTATTCTAATTAGGAAGTTAAAATACAATAATAATATAATAAATCCTAATAAAATTCTACCAATTACTTTTTCCTAATAAATAATTTTATTCCTAATCAATTTCCTATCTATTATTTAAAAAATTATTTCTAATAAAATTATAATACACTATATTTTTTTTTCTAATTTTCTTATTAAATAATTTTTCCTAATTAAAATTTTATTATATTATTTTTTTCCTATTCATAATTAAAACGGGCATATCTTCTTTTTTCCTCTTCAAACGGGCATATTACTAAAAACTTATTCCTAATCAAATTATAATATATATTATTTTTTTAATTTTTTTATAAACTATCATTCCTAATAAAAAATCCGCTATATTTTTTTCTCATCTTAATTAAAACGGGCATATCTTATTTTTCAACCAATTAATAATATATCCTAATTAAAATTCATTTTATTTTATTTCTAATCATAATTAAAAAAGATATATCTTCTTTTTTCTTATTCAAACAGACATATTATTAAAAAATATATTCCTAATCAAAGTATACTATATATATATTATTTTTAATAATTATTTTTATTAAACTATTATTCCTAATAAATATTCACTATATTTTTTTTCCATTCTTAATTAGAACGGGCATATTTTATTTTTTAAACAATAGGAACAATTAAATTTATTAAATGTAATAATAAATTTTATTATGATCAAATCTTGATATGTAATTTTTAGTTTTTGCTATGTTTATTATTTTCGAAAACAAATTTTTTTCTTTTAATTCTAATTAGATTGTAAATTTTAAAATAAATTCAAAATAATTATAATTGATATAGAGTTAAAATAATTCTCTTTTATATGATATTTGACATATATTTAGTAGTATTTAATACGAATAAGTATCATATAATTATTTTTATGATATATTTAAATATTAATTTTTAGAAGTACGGATCTCCCGTCCAACGGACGGGCCCACTGACTTGAATAATATATATAATAACGGTTTTTTTAACCAGTCCAATATTGCACTCGATAAGTATTAAATATTTTTCATTGTTATGGAAATATTATACATATGAATGAAAGTTTGTATATTTAATTTAAAATTTATTGATATATAACTACATATGATATATTATCTTTCCAAAAAATGAATTAAATATTTTGTTTTTCATAAATATTTTCGATCTTTTCATAATAATAAAGAAATATATATATGCCTATCGAGTGCAATATTACACTGGTTAAAAAAATAGATATAATAATGTTACATATATTCATCCAACCCAACGAACAGCTAAATTTGTGTGCGGTAATAATTATCCAATAAAGACAGTATATATGCATTGCAATGTTATGTATATACCATATATATGCTGGCCATTTATTAGTTTTAGTAAATACTGCATTGGATATCCTACTAGCTTCTACCATTTATCTATCACACGTTGAATTTAATTACATGACGTATAGGTGAGAAAAGATAAGAATCTTACTTATAACTCTTACTAATTAGGAGTAATATTAATGTATGGGATGTAATTGTATGTTTTTAAAAAAGATACACATATATAAAATATAAACTTTAAAAATATTCCAAATGATAAGTGGCGAAAACACTTAATAATCGAGAGAGACGAAAAGAGCATCGGATGAAGGCTTATTTTGTGTTTTTAGAGTTTTTTGCGCGGTAACCGAACGTTTCCTAACTTGGAGGTAGGATATTTCAGTGAAGAGATGCATGTGAACATGTGTGAATGCAGGTAAAAATAATAAGAAGACCATGAATTTGAGAAGAGTATGTATAAGTCTGATGGTCGAGACACTAATCTTCAAGTGGCGTGAATAGTCTTCAAATGGGAGGTAAGAATTGATGACTCCATGTGAATGCAACACTTTATGGTATGAGTGCAAGTAATGTATAGGAAGATCATGATCAAGCATTAAAGATGGAGCGTTCACATAGGAGCCACGAAATTTAACTTCAAGGGATGATAATGTGAATGCCTTAATGGAGTCTTGAATATTCTCGGACAACCCTTCGAGCATTTTTGATGTCCTGTCTCGAAATTAGGGTTTTCCTCGATTTCTTCAAAATATGCTTTTGAGCTATTTTGTGTTAGGATGAGTTGATTTGGAAGGACTTGAGATGAAAGGAGCTTAATTATTAATTAGACTTATCATGAGCTAGGTCGAGCTTGTCTTGAGCTAAGGTGAGCTGGAAAGTATCCTTGAACTAAAGTGAGCTTGTTAAGATTCTTGTCTTCGTCTTTTGAGCTAGGAATGTCTTTATCTTGAGCCATGCTTGAGAACTCCCAAATAAAATCTTCATTAGGATCATGAGGATAAATGTAAGTTTAAAAGATGGATGGTCCTCCATCAAAAGTCATATAAGTTTTAAAGATTATGAACTAAGATGAAATATGTTCCACATATAAAACGAACGCATCCTAAAAAATTATACAGGTTTTCATAATTTTTAAGAGAAAAAAACTATAAAATAAAATGAGATTAAGACATGTTTGGATTTACTTTTACTTTATTGTTGTGTTTACGAGCCAAAGTTTTAACACAAGAAAGGCGAAGTATATAATTTATTCGATACAAACTCTTTTTTTTGAGGATCCCTTATAATAATGAGAAAGATTACTGCATATACGCACAAATCGTCCTCATCTTATCTTACAGATAGTAGGAATATTTTTTTGATTTGTTCCAATTGTATATTTTATATTTTGGTGCACTAGTCAATTTTATTAACCAATATTGATATACAACTGAGTATATACAAACTTTTTTTTTTGAAGTTAAGTTTATACAAACTTATAACTCTCGATCTCCAAAGAACAAACTTACAACTCCCAATCTCCAAAGAAAACAACCTACTCAACCACTAATTACAATTCCAACGACTCACGATTTCAACTAAAAAATCTCCTTTACATCGGAAAGATAAAATGATTGACTCACGTATACCCCTAGTTACACCTTGCACACTACAATGCTTATCTTGAAAGCAACCATATTCCTAGTCCAGCAAATGAAATACACCAAAGTTGCAAATAAAATTCGACGAAAGACCGCAAAATTCGATTTACCTTTACCTTTCTTCGAATACCACTCCACCTCTCGAGTCTAATGCTTTGGGTCTCTTCCAATATATCCCATCGGCATAATGGCTAAACCACAGATCAGTAGAGAATTTGCACGAAAATATCAGGTGCTCCAAGGTTTCCTCCTCGTCTCCACATAGACAACACAAATTTTTTTCTATTTATTATTTAAAATTTACTTCTAATCAAATTAAAATACACAATATTTTTATTCCAACAACCTATTTAAACTCTTATTCTTAATAAAAATATTTTAATTTTTAATTCTCATTCATACACACACATCACAATATTTTTCTAGATAAATTCTATAATTAAAACTTTTTAATGTGAGTTATAATTTATTTAACATCATTTAAAAAAAAAACTTCTAACTCATATATAATATAACCTTCTTAAATATTAAATATAATAAAATAATTATATATATGTATCATATATTTTCTTTAAAAGTATCTATTTAAATATGTACACATTCATTACGACATGTGTGTCTTTTGATTAAATAAATAGAAATATGTTTTAAATTTCTATAAATATTAATTGAATTGTTTTAATTACAGATTTATTATCAAATGTGGCACTATATAAATTAATCAAATGATATACTAAACTAAGTATATCTACGGTATATTTTTCTAAACAATATTTCTTAATCTTTTTCAAATTAGACAAGATATCATGTACTACACTTTCCATCTCAAATTTTATATATAAACATTTATATCTAATTTAAACAAAAATAACACTAACTAAAAAATGTTTTATTTGACCAAATATCATTATTACATCTGATTAATGATCCATGTCATATAAATTAAAATGTCATGTATGGAGTAGTAATTTTTCTGCTGTCAGTATATATATATATATGTGTGTTTGAGTTAGCGAGCGTGCTGCTAAACTCCTAGTTGTCTGACGCCTGGCCTGACCTTTTTGTTCCCTAAAATCTGAGTAATTCCAAAATCTTAATTAATGATCATATATGTGCTTAATAGTATATGAACTCTGCTAGTCTGCTACTACCTTTTTTACTTCACGGTCTTTTACTTTTTTATCTAAGTTTAAATGAATAGTGAGTAGTCGACCATCAAAAAGCCTAAAGCCCTATGTTTATGCATGCATGCATGATTCATTCCTCTTCTGACACTCAATTTGCATGCTTTTTACTTTTCATATCCCTGCCCTTCTTCTTTTTTTTCAAGTACTCCATCGAGTTCTTACTCGGTTTCGTTTCAACTAATTTTACCTTTCTACTATAGCGGCACGAATTTTATTAATTAATATTTATAATTGATAAATATATTCAGTGTATCAAAAATATATTATGAAAACAACATAATAGTTGTATTTGTGCTTATCTCTCGAAATAGTTATTGTTTCGCCCATAATGTTATGTTTTAGATTTAATATACGTGAATGATTGTCCTCCAGTCCCCCTTATATTGAACTGCGTCATTTTGAATTTTATCCTCTAAATAATTAGAATTTTTTTTTATTCATTCCAATTACATATTTTATTATCAAATCAAATATTGACACGTGGCTTAATATTTTTGAGACGCCCGCATTTCGACCCCTCATGTGGGCCTAGTGAGGGGCCCGTTGGTACCTTCTAACGTCTGCGGAAACTGGGCCCTAGCCATGTCTCGTAACCTGAACCTGTTTAACCTGGAGAAAACATTTTATTTGCAGAAATCTGTAAGCTATAACGCTTAGTGAGGTTTATATTGAAAACACTTAATGAAATATTTAATAATAAATATTTGTATTCTAAAACATCATAAATTGTTTTGTCATTAGAACACGTCATAAACACATCTTTAGTTTTCATAAACACTTATAAAGGAAAATTACTCGTAAACATCTTTCTCGTAAAACGTGAATTCATACTTTACTTATAATTCCTCGATAATATATGAACTTATCGAACCCCTTCCAGTGAAAAAACTTTAGGAAAACTACTATGGGGGACCCACCGTAGTATCCTTAAACTCGGCACCCGTAAACATGGGCGCAATTAAAAACTTCCGCTACGTGAACTAGGGAAGCCGTACCCTCTGATCAGACCGTAAACATGGGGCCACATAAGGACCAAGTACTCTCTTTGGATTGGTCGCCACAAAGTCGACCGAATACCCTCAAATAAAACATTTATATGGGTTCGTATTTATATACATTATGTAGAATAAGCTAAACTTGCTTTTAAACCTCGTCGTTATTAAAACGTCTAAACATTACTTTATATGTATTAAGTATAATAGAACAACTTGCTTTTAGAGTATTTGAAAGTTTTCTCCAGTTTTCAAAAATATAATACGTATGTATGCCATATATTTAAATAAAACTTAAACAACAAGACAATCGAGAACTATGGCATAGTAATATATATATTTCATAAGCATCAACATATTTTTTTGTAATGAAAATGAAAGCAACACTCACCGTTTCTGTACGTCTCGTGTTGTCCTTCTCGCATAACGTGACGTCGCAATTAATCACCTATCGAAATATCATTAATTAACCTCGTAAATACTAACGCTTAAAGGAAAATTACTTGAATTAATCCTATTCGTCACTTTGTCGCATAAATTCCTATCTTTAATTCATTAGGTGTTTTTTTTAAGTTATGATTATTTTTGTAACTTGTTTGTTCATTAAATGTTGCATATAATAGAATAAATATCCTAAGAAAATATAAAACATTTCTATTGGTTGACAATGATTATAAAATAATTTTCTAAGTTAAAATATGACCCAAAAGAATTTTAGAGACACTTAATTATTTTTAAATCATTTTTGTCAACTTAATTTAACTCAGGAATTAAAATAACTTAAGTCCGGCTTCGGAAAATTCTGAACTTTTGATATTCTGTAGAAAATAATATATTTGGCTTACTGTAAAAATTTGGTAGGTTCGGGACCAATAAAAATGATTTAATTTGGTTCGGAATATAAAATAGGTTCGGTTTTGAATGAAATGACCAAAATAATCCTTCTTTTAAAACTGACAGTTGGTATTTTTATAAATACTTTAAAAACAGAAGGTTATAATTGACTTTAGACGTAGATGCGGATGATTTAAAAATCAATCCGTTTCAATCAGACTGAATCATAACGATTTGAACCGAAACAAACCGAAAGAACCGGTTTAATTCTCTGAAAAGACAAATACAACCTTTGACTTTCTCTTTGACCGGTAACAACACGTTAACATTTTTGTAAATACTTAAAAATGGAGTGGACATCTTAGTAATTGCACAATAAAATCGATTTTTCTGATTGGCTATAAAAGGACTTGGACCGGTCGGTTCATTCATTTTCTCCTTTCTTCTTCCTCTCTTCTTCCCCGATTCTCTCAACTCTCCTCTCTGCTTCGACGTCGTCCGTGCCGATTCCGGCGACGTCGAGGCTCAACCCACATACCAAAATGATCCTCTCCGCATAAGGAACTCATATCCATCATCAATTTCGTCTAATTCTGACGGGGTAAGTTTTAATTTTGATTTTTCCGAATTAGGGTTCTTCGTCAAATTTTAGGGTTTTCGTCTAATTCTCATATATGTTGTTCTATCATGGATTCTAAGCGTTTCTATGCAAGTTTTACTTTAATTCGAGTCTTAATTGAGTTTTAATCTTTACCTTGACTTTTGATGTTCTTTGCGAGGTTGACTCCGGTTGAATATGGGTTGTTGACGATGATAGGAAGGTTTTTCTTTTCTGGGATGGCCTGGAATTCGGCCGGATTCGACTGAGTCGACTCGACCAGTCACTGAGTTGACTCGATCGGTTGACTCAGTGAGTTGACTCGGTCCCCTAACAGATAAGTATTCCCCTGATTCTGTTTCCCTTTAATTTCCCCTGTTAAATTGTTCATTAAAGGTTTAAAATGATTGCATGTTAAATTTTGACTAAGATTTTGCATGTATTACCTGTTCACATGATTTGGAATGGGCTGAAAATTAGCTTGAACATTGGCTGCCTGAGGCGGAAAATTTGTGAATTCAGGGTTTAAGCATCTCTGTGAGCTTGCATGTTATTTTTTTCCTGTGAGTTGTATGACAAGATGCAATTTGGTTTTATGGCTGCCGGCTGAGATTGTTTGAGGCTAATTTGATTATGTTGAGAATGTATGAGAACAATGGTTCAGCTTAATTGAAGGATAGTTGTCGGCTGCCTTGCTGTGTGTTTGAAATTGCTTGACTTAGTTTAGGATGGAAGACTGTCTTCATTTTAGCAGCCTGCTATGTGGGGAAAATTTGCATGCATAAGTGAGGTTTAGGGGCTGCCAGATCACTGCAATGTGTCTGGCAGGCAGCAGTAGTGGAGAGTCATTTGATTGATGCATTTTTATATGTATTACAGGTATAAAATGATAGTGTTTGCTGACTTGAGAGATGTGTTAACCTGGTTGATTCTTGTGCAGGTTACTGTAGCAGTTTCTGTGGCTTCCAGGTTCTTGGACAGCTGGCCGGCTGCCTTGCTAGTGTAGGCATAATACATCATTTGAATTGTATTTCTTTGTAATACATTGCAACTTGTAACCCTACTTAAGATGCAAGAATTTGTTACACAAACTTCTTGATAGTAATTATTGTTTCTATTGTAATTTAGAAGTTTGTAATAAAATTGTAAAATTTCCTTCTATAAATTCTTTGGTTTAGAATTATTTATTAAGCGTACGTTTTAATTACTACCGATTGTCTTGATCGATACTACTCGTTCATCTAACGTTGAAAATATAAATCACACGCGTAGAGTAAACCTCGAATTTGATTAGACGTAAACCTCGAGATAAGAACACGTGCGTCAAAAATCATTATTTTATTTAAAAACTATCGCCACGCTAACATCGCGTACACGTTTATCTAAGCTCGAATTTTCGGGTCGCTACAATTTTACTCTTATCATTATTTAAAAAATAAAATCTAATAAGGTTAGAACTCTTCAAATAAGATCAAAAAAATCATCATAATTAATTTATTATATTGCTAATTAAATTCAACTAATATTTTATTTTCTCCCTTTTGGATCTAATTAGTCATTATAGTGAAAAAGTCTTCGACCGATCGGATGAGCAACTTAACCGAACAAGGTGTTCAGCCCATACAGTCAGCCGATCAAGCTCGGTTGATTAGTAGAGAGTCCTAAAACAAAGCAGTTTTTTTGGCTGATTTTATGGACAAAGATATATTCTCCATTATGAGTTCTACCTTAAATAGAAGATCACGAATAATGAAATCCCTTAATCAATGGAGTACTCTACTATATAATCTCTCTAAAGGTAAACCCTAGAGACACTCATTTATCTATCGAGGTACACAACATAGACAATAGCTCACAAGTGATTACAAGAGCTTCTCGCACGAGAGAAGTTCTACAAAACTATTTGGCAGCTACGCACCACTCGGCCAATCATGCCGACGAACTACAGTGACCCTTCCGTCACTGTGATTTGTTTGATCACAACAGTCAGATACAATTAAATTTTTTTAAATACTGTAATGTTATAAGATAATTATTTATGTCTATTTATTATATTTTCAAATAAATATAATTCCCGCCTAAACGGACGGACCAATAACTTGACACGTGTTCTTTTATTGAAGAATTAAAATTTCACATGTAGATTTTTTTCAAATTATTAATTAAAAAGTTTTTTTTAATCAAATTATAATATACAATAATTTTTTCAACTTCTTAATTAAATTCTTATTTCTAATCAAAATATCAATACATTCTAATTTTCTACTTTCGGTTTTCTTAATTAAATAGGTACACACAAAATATATATATATATATATCTACACGTACATATACACATACATAGAACTTTAGAGTTAAATTTTATAGTTAATTTTTTATTAATTTTTATTAATGTAAGTTATATTTTTGTTTAACATGATTAAACTCACATATAATTTAACTTTCTTGAACATAAATATAATAAAGAGTTTAAATTTAGAGTAACTATACATATATCATATTCTATTTTAGAATTAAATTTAAATAAAAATTTTAATTGAATTATAAAAAAGGAGGGTTTCGGAAGGTTGGTGGCCAGCATAAAAATAGCCAAATTTCCATGATATGAATCTTACAATATATTCCTTGGGGCGTAACCTCAGAAGCGATGCGTTGTATCGGATCCTGGATACATCGATAAATGAGCAAGGGTCGGGGTCATCGTCCTCACCGAGCGGCGCGCCATGTTGGCGCCCGGATATGGTTTTAAATGAGCAAGGGTTCCCACATACTATGGGACGGATGTGGGTAAAGAAGTTAGTTCCAATACATACTATAGGTAGTGGGGTAGATGGTAGACATATAGGTAGGACTAGAGAGCGTAGAAGAGCGGTCCCAAAGAAACAAACAGAGGTGATAGATAGGAAATTGAGAGTAGGTAGTTGGAATATACGTACGCTTACAGAAAAGTCACTAGAGTTAGTGGAGGCAATGGAGAGAAGAAGAGTGCATATCTTGTGTTTTCAAGAGACGAAGTGGACCGGCATAAAGAGTAAGAGTGTGGGTAAAATCGGACATAAATTATGGTATGTCGGGAAAGATAAGAATAGAAATGGAATAGGAATAGTTTTTAATAAATCCATAGTAGACGATGTTATCGAGGTCCAGAGATACGAAGATCGAGTGATCCGTATTAAGGTCATGATGGAAAAAGATGTGTTGCATGTCATCAGTGCTTATGCTCCTCAAGTAGTTCTAGATGATACTGTGAAGCAAAAGTTTTAGGATATGATGGATGCTATTATGAAAACTATCCCAACTGAGGAGAAAGTTATCATTGAAGGGGACCTAAACGGACATATGGGCATGAGTAGGGATGGATATGATGAAGCATAATGGAGGCTATGGATATGGTAGTAAAAATAGAGAGGGAGAATCAATCCTAGACTTTGTATCGGCGTATGACTTGGTTTTACCAAACACTTGTTTCCAAAAATGGGACTCTCATTTGGTTACATTTAAGAATGGTAGGAACCTTAGTCAAATAGACTTCTTCCTTGTACGAAGAAGGGATCGTCGAGAATGTAAGGATTGCAAGGTAATACCGAGTGGAGCACTTACGACACAACATAGGTTGTTGGTGCTTGACTTGAAGATTAGGCAATTGAAGCCTAAGAAGAATGGGGTCGAGAAACCTAAAATTCGATGGTGGACCCTTAAAGGAACAAAACAAGAAGACTTCAAGAACTTGACGGCAGTTGCGGACATTTGGGGTCTAAATGATGATGCAAATTCCATGTGGGAGGCCATGGAAAGTTGCATCAAAAGAGTAGCCCCTTCGATACTAGGAGTCTCTAAGGGAAAAGGAGTAGCACCTAGAGGAGCTTAGTGGTGGGATGATGTGGTGAAGGAGAAATTTAAAGAAAAGAGACTTTTTTTCGAAGCTTGCCTAAATCTCAAGGTGATTCTGCATATGAGGGGTGTAAATTGGCAAGTAAAGAGGCGAAAAAGGCCGTCAAAGAAGCGAAGACCAAGTTCTTTGATGGCTTGTATGAAAAGTTAGATACTTGATAAGGAGAAAATGAGATATACAAGATATCCCGACGAAGAGAGAGTAGTAAAGATATCAACGGTATAAGATGTATAAAGGACGAGGAGAACAAGGTGTTGGTGTCTGACGTAGATATCAAGTTGAGATGGAGAAACTATTTTGATAAGTTATTCAATGGAGTTCGAGGGGAGAAAATTGTGGAGCCTCCCGTGGATGAGGGTGGAAGGATTTGTTATATTAGGAGGATTCGTTTTCTTGAAGTAAAGGAAGCTTTAAGAAAGATGAAGAATGAAAAAGCTTGTGGTTCTGATGATATCTCCATAGAGGTGTGGAAGTGTCTTGGAGATATAGGTATTGCATGGCTAAAAGACTATTTAACAAGATAATGGTCTCGTACAAAATGCCAAATGCTTGGAGACGAAGCACTTTAGTCCCAGTTTTTAATAATAAGGGCGACATCCAAGATTGTGCTAACTATCGAGGTATTAAGCTCATTAGTCACACTATGAAATTATAGGAGCGGGTCATTGAGCATAGAGTGAGAGCCACTACTACGATATCCGAGAACTAATTTGGCTTCATGCCTGAACGATCTACCATGGATACAATCTTTCTTGTAAGGGGCTTAATGGCGAAGTATAGAAGCAACAAAAATGATTTGCACATGGTATTCATCGATCTAGAAAAGGTGTATGATAAAGTCCCTAGAAGTATCATTTGGTGGGCTTTAGCCAAACAAGGGGTACCTATCAGCCTTATCCAAGATATGTATGAAGGGGTACAAATTGGTGTTAGGAAAAATGGAGGAGACACACCTGATTTTCCGATCACCGTCGGTGTACATCAAGACTCAGCTCTAAGTCCATATCTTTTTCTCTTAGTGATGGATGTTCTGACTCGACACATCCATGATGACATACCGTGGTATATGTTATTTGTAGATGATGTCATATTGATAGACGAGAGTAGAGAGGGAGCAAACGAGAAGTTAGAGTTGTGGAGGGAGACCTTAGAGTCGAAAGGTATCAGGTTGAGTTGCAGTAAGACAGAATACATGCACTGCAACTTCAGTAGAGGAGGGAGAAGCCAGAGTACTACAATCCAGCTAGGAGGAGTGGACGTACCGAGATGTGATAGGTTCCGATATCTAGGGTCTATCATACAAGAAGACGGACAGATTGACAAGGATGTCACCCATCGTATACAAGCAGGATGGGCAAAATGGAGAAGCGCTACAGGTATCTTGTGTGATCGACATATGTAGAGTCGGCTAAAGGGAAGTTCTATAGAACTGTAGTGAGACCACCTATTCTATATGGGAGCGAATGTTGGCCGATAAAGAAGCAACAAGAGCACAAGATTAAAGTAGCTAAGATGCGGATGTTGAGGTGGATGAGTGGACTCACTCTAAGAGATAAAGTTCGAAATGAGACTATAAGGAGCGACTTAAAAGTTGCACCTATAGACGAGAAGATAAGAGAGGGTAGCCTTAGATGGTTTAGACATGTGAGGCGTAGACCTAGAGAAGTTCTCGTTCGAAAATGTGAGGTCATAGACATAGGTGTAGAGAGGAGAGGGAGAGAGAGACTCGGACTTACGTGGGAGATGATGGTTAGGAAGGATTTAGAAATTTTAGGTATTACAGAAGACTTAGTAGCCGAGAGAGAAGAGTGGTGTCGTAGTATCCACGTAGATGACTTTTTATCGATAGTTTCTTAGGGTCGAAAAAACTATATATAGGATAACATATATCTTTGCTCTAGTAGGGATAAAAAGACTATTTTTAGAAATAGATAGTATGTCTTTATATTATATAGCATGATTTATTATATCTATTTTATTATCGTACTTTATAAATGATATTATATTATATGGCTTATAATATGACATGTGACCTACATATTGTCCTTGGACTTAAATATGAGGGTTCATATGGCC
Source organism: Rutidosis leptorrhynchoides (assembly GCF_046630445.1). Taxonomy (NCBI): domain Eukaryota; kingdom Viridiplantae; phylum Streptophyta; class Magnoliopsida; order Asterales; family Asteraceae; genus Rutidosis; species Rutidosis leptorrhynchoides. The sequence continues at coordinate 67,229 of NW_027266604.1, forward strand.
GACTCCACTTGGTGGAATTGAGGTGAGACGCCCGCATTTCGACCCCTCATGTGGGCCTAGTGCGGGGCCCGTTGGTACCTTCTATTGTCTGCGGAAACTGGGCCCTAGCCATGCCTCGTAACCTGAACCTGCTTAACCTGGAGAAAACATTTTATTTGTAGAAAACTGTAAGCTATAATGCTTAGTGAGGTTTTATATTGAAAATACTTAATGAACATTTAAATAATAAACATTTGTATTCTCAAACATCATAGAATATTTTGTTTTTAGAACTCGTCGTAATATATCTTTATTTTTCATACACTTACAAAGGAAAATTTCTCGTAAATATTTTTCTCGTAAAACGTGAATTCATACTTTACTTATAATTCCTTGATAACATATGAACTTATCGAACCCCTTTCAGTGAAAAAAACTTAGGAATTACAACAGGGGCGACCTGTTATAATATCCTAATAACCTCGACTTCCGTAACCATGGAAGTAATAATAAATTTCATTAGATAAACTAATGAAACCGTACCCTCTGATCATACCGTAAACATGGGGCCGCGTAAGGACCAAGTACTCTCTTTGGATTGGTCGCCACAAAGTCGACCGAATCCTATCAAATAAAACATTTATATTGGGTTCGTATTTATATATATTATGTATAATAAAGCAAAACTTGCTTTTAAACCTCATCGTTATTAAAACGTCTAAACATTACTTTATATGCGTTAAGTATAATAGAACAAACTTGCTTTTAAATTCGTCATTAAGAAGCAAATAGACTTTGCTTAAAGGGTATTTGAAAGTCTTTCTCCAGATTTCAAAGTATAATACTTATCTATGCCATAAATTTAAATAAAACTTAAAGCAACGAGATAATCGGAAACTATGGCATAGTAATATATATATTCCACAAAACTTCAACATATTCTTTGTAATGAAAAAGAAAGTAACACTCACAGTTCTTTACGTCTCGTGTCGTTCCTCGTCGCGTAACTTTGACGTCGCAATTTAATGACCTATCGAAATATCATTAATTAACCTCGTAAATACTAACGCTTTTAAAGAGAATTTACTCGAATTAATCCTACTCGTCATTCCATCGCGTACGTTCTCAACTTTCTGTTCAATTACTCTTCCATTATTCTTATTAATTGACTTGAATGCTATTTCTTTAGTTTATTTACTTATTACATACTACCTATAATAGAATAAATATCATAAAATTATATAATATTCCTACTGGTTGAAAATGATATTCCAAAGTTATGACATTATTCTCTACGTTAAAATATGACTTGAAATAATTTAAGAAATACTTAGTTACTCTTAAATCATTTTCTTAAGACTAAATCAACTCAGAAATTAATATAAATTAAATATGGCTTTGAAAAATTATGAACTTTTGGTATTCTGTAGAAAATAATATTTTTAGCTTACTGTAAAAATTTCACAATTTTTGGACAAGTAGAAATTATTTAATTTGCTTCGGAAAATAAAAACAGTTTCGGTTTTAGTAAAGTTACTAAAATAAACCTTCTTTTAAAACTGGCCGTTGGTATTTTTGTAAATACTTTAAAAACAAGAGGTTAAAATTGACTTTAAACGTAGGTGCGGATGACTTAATATCAAACCGTTTCAATCAGATTGAATCAAAACGAATTGAATCGAAATAAACCGAAAGAACCGATTTCAATACTGCAAAATGACCACAAAACCATTGACTTTTTCTTTGACCGGTAAAAACACGCTAACATTTTTGTAAATACTTAAAAATGGAATGGGCATAATAGTAATTACACAATAAAATCGATTTTCCTGATTGGCTATAAAAAGAGTTGGACCGGTCGGTTCGTTCATTTTCTCCTTTCTTCTTCCTCTCTCCCTCCCCGATTCCTCGCCGTTCCCTCTCTGCTTCAACGTCGTCCGTGCCGTTTCCCGGCGACGTCGGAGCTCAACCCATACATAAAAATGATCCTCTCAACACAAGAAACTCAAATCCATCGTCAATTTCGTCCAATTCAAACAAGGTAAGTTTTAATTTTTGATTTCCCGAATTAGGGTTCTTCGTCGTTTTGGGATTTTCGTCAAATTCTCATATATATTACTCTAATCCTTCCTATACAAGTATCGATATAAATATCAGACTAGTTTGCCGTGAATTGAAACTTGTAGTTTTAGGGTTCTTACTGTTTCGGCCGAAATCGTTCTCTCTTGATATGCTTTGGCTTTGATGTAGGTTGAGGACACCGGAACTCGACCAGACTTGGCTGGAATCGGTGACTCGGTCCGTGACTCGGTGCTGACTCGCTTCTGACTCAATGACCTCCTGTCAGCTACCGGCCCAGCGTCGTCCGTTTTGGTGATCAGTGAGGGATGAAGATCACGACTGAGGTAAGGTTTTAAGTTTCTGGAAAATTTGATTTTTGGTTGCCCTGCTTGTTCTTGTGTTGTGATCCTGATGAAACTTCCTGTTTGGGTTGCAATTACAGTTTAGAAAGGTTTCTTGTATGTTGAGTTGACTGAAATTATTGCATGCATTGCCTGTCTACATATTCAGGAATGGACTAATTTATATCTTGAAAAATCAGCTGCCGGCTGAGTTTGTTTAGGCTAACTTAGTTATATTGAATGTGTGTGAGACAGAGATTCAAACTCTATTGTAATGGCTGCCTTGCTGTGAATTTGAGAGAGTTTGACTTAGATCAGAATTGTGGAAGTACTATAATCTGGCAGTCATTGCTTGTAAAAGAAACTGCATGTATGCATGGTTTCCTGGCCTGCTTGAGTCACTACACATATCTGGCTTGCTTACAGCTGTTCTGAGTCATGGATTGAGGCAATGTTTGCTGCCTTACAGCTGTCTTTGATAGTGCTTGTTGTTGTTGTGTTTTGTGTAGGTGTTTTGGTCAAAAGGCTACATTTCTCCAGGTGTGTGGCAGCTGAATTGGACAGTGTAGTGGCTGGGATTGGCAACTTCAAGGCTGCCTGGACCTGATTTATTGGCTGGCCGGCTGGGTTATGGGGTAGTATAGGCTTGTATTTCATTTTGTCTATTGGAAATATTCCTAACATGTAACATTAAGACTATTGCATATAGGATTTAAATATTTTCTTATTTATATCCTCTGTATAATGTTGCAAAAATACTTGCAAATATACTTGCATGTATAAATTAAAATTGTTAGTACAATCTCTTTGCTGAATTATTTATTTAAGCATAATTTAATCGAATCTATTCGTCGATCTAGCGTCAATACTCGCCGTAAGAATAACTCACATCTAACGTACTCTCGAAATCCAATTCCTCGCTAAAGAAAACTAACTTGACGCTTAAGCATTAGATGCGTGGAAAATCGAATCTTCCAATTGATGTAATCATCGAACATAAATGATCTCGTGCGTCGAAATCGACTTTTGATTTAGCGTAAACCTCGAAGTAAAACTCGTGCGTCGAGATTATTATTTTATTTAAAACTATCGCCACGTCGACAAAATTTACACGCAAATCTAAGCTCAATTTAACGAGTCGTTACATGAGGCTAGTTGGTTTGATTTATAAAACAATTCCGTTTTGGACGAGCCCTCTTGACACGTGGCTTTTTTTTTACACTATTTATTAGTATTTTAAAAGTAAAAATAAGTTCTAATGGGATCATAATTCTATGAAATAAAATCAACAGAATTACAATGAAACTTTTTTCCTATTTATTATTTTAATAATTATTACTAATCGAATTATAATACACTATTTTTTTCCAATTTTTTAATTAAACTCTTATTGCTAATAAAAATATCATAATATTTTTTTTTTGTTTTCTTATTCTTCTTAATTAGAACAACTATACATATATCATTTCTATTTTAGAGTTAAATTTAGATAAAAAATTTAATTAAATTATAAAGTTTCAATTCCTCTTTGGACGGGCCCTCTTGACACATCGATTTTAATTTTTACACTATTTATTAGTATTTTAAAAGTAAAAATAAGTTCTAATGGGATCATAATTCTATGAAATAAAATCAAAAGAATTACAATGAAATTTTTTTCCTATTTATCATTTGAATAATTATTACTAATCGAATTATAATACACTTTTTTTTCCAACTTCTCAAATTTTTGATTTTTGACCATTTTTCCAATTTCCCAATTAAATTCTTTATTTCTAATCAAAATATCGTAATGTAGTTTTTCTTTTCTTTTCTTATCCTTCCTAATTAGAACAACTATACATATATCATATTCTATTTTAGAGTTAAATTTAGATAAATTTTTAAATTAAATTATAAAGTTAAAATTCCGCTTTGAACGGGTCCTCTTGACACATGGCTTTTATTTTTTACATTCTTTATTATTATTTTAAAAGTAAAAATAAATTTATAATGGGATCATAATAAAATTTGATAGCCCTAAATCTTTTCGACTAAGTCACCTAAGAAACAACTTAACCAGTTACGACTCAAACCTAATCTGACAATCACTTATATATATATTGGTTTTATCAAAGTAATTAATCAAATGTACAAATGATCTACTTAAAAATAATTTTAATATAATAAAGATAAACTTATTCTTAAGCTAGATGCTAAACAGCAACGGATAACAAATAATCAATACGATGAAAACAACCAAACTACTATAGGGACAATCTAAGTATTATAATTGTAAAAATAATAGAATTGCAAATCCTAACACATTTTATAACTAGTAATCACTTAACAATTCAGAGTGTCAGATAAACTAGTACTTGGTCACTAGCAACTAGACCGGTACTTACAAATCAACCACAACCTACGAACAAACTAAGTGATGTATAAAACAAGTGATAGTTCAGTAGAAACTGAACTAGACTTACAGTGGACTCCTAAGCTCCTGCTGATGCGTCTTAGTTGAGTAAGCTGATGGTGCCTAAGTCCTTACTCCGGATGACGATGACTATTGTGACTTTGCGCTTCAAGTGTCGAACTAACTCGATCGTACAAATCCTGAGTTAGTGCCTTTCCAGTCAAACCAACACAGTCTATGGGATACCGAGTTAATGCCAATCTAATATGATTCAATTGAGTTGCTACTGAACCATAACCTTTAGATCTGACTCTGATTAAATTAATATTGAATCAGGCGCGTCAGCAATAATTGTCGATAAATGAATCTGTAGATCTGGTGATCTAAAGATCTAACTGATCGTTTGTGCTATAAATTGTTTGTGATAAAGAACTCTCTAATCAAATGTATTTGGTGCTTAGAGACTTTATGAGAGAATCAGTAACTATTGGAGTTAGACCGATTGAATGGTTGTTGTATAAAAGATAAGTCTCTCAAAGGCTGGTGTCGAGGTTCGGAGACTTATATACAAATCAAACAAATAATAACGAGTTGAGCGTGCTGGTTAGATTTAAGTGATGTAACACCTCAACGAGTAGAAACTTGACCAGTTGTTACGATTTGGCGGATGCGTTAACAATCCTGAAACAAATACAGATTTGCTCAATCTTGGACAATGCGGTTAGATGGATAGAACAATTTTCTCTTAGATTAGATCAAACTGTTGGAGCATATAGACATTGTAGTTTTTGGCATGAAATAGATTAAACAAAAACAAGAATAGTAGAGATTATACGCAAGAAATTCAATACAAAACAAATAACAACTTTGTTTAAATTTATTCAATTATGATATATCGCGGTTCGACGTTAAATTGCAAACACCAACGTCCACAGACCAAAAGGGCCGGGTAGAAGTTGCGTACAATGGGGAGAGTAATATAACCCGAATTACTTAGATGCGTGTACAAGCCACACGTCAAGACTATTGTTTGTAATTCGATTATCTCCTATGTAAATTCTAGATCTAGGACCAACCTATTCTAGGACCCTACCAATAACGAGCCAACGACCGACCAGTACTCTCGATCTCTACACACCACTCTTTGAATCTGGATAACCTATGGCAACAAATAAAGGGTAGAGTGGAATGGACGTCACTCTATCTTCCTCCTAGTTCGTTGTTTGTGCAAAGTCCACATGTAGAGAAATCGTCTTCTATTTATATCCCCTTATGCCTTGATCGTTACTCATGATCGTGATATTGAAGATGATATGATTCGATGCACTTTTAATATCTAATCTCCAACTTTCCTTTCTAGTACTGCTTGTCGACCAAGGAACATATTACGATTCTGATTCCTTATTTAGATTTGTGAAACAAGTTGCTCCTGATTCACGATCCTTCCAAGTCAGCAATCTGTTTTGGTTGTAATCCATTGATTCCTCCATGTCATCAATCTCAAATGTTTTTCTTCTTGATTCTTCCGTGTTGTCCACATTTTCGATTCTTCCATT
>NW_027266605.1:0-73542 GCF_046630445.1 Rutidosis leptorrhynchoides
ATATGCCTTCGAGTCCAAAAAAGAGAGATAAGAATCCCAAAAAAAATTAAGAGATGGATAAAGTGAAGTCACGACTAAGAATCTACTAACCTGAGTTCCTATTCCGGCAACGAGTCCTATAGTTTCCAGCCAAGCACAACACCATGATGCAAAAGGACCCCATTTCGGACCAGCTAAATGAGCAGCCCAAAGTAAAGAGAACCAGTAGTCTGTTTTCGTTAAGTGATATTGAAATTAGTACATATCGTCGACAAAAAGGATTTAAATTTTGAGAGCAAGAAAACTGAAAAAGGGACTAACCGGAAAAGAGGAGCAGATCTCGGCCATGGCGATTCCGACAAACCAAGTGAAGAATGAAACGACAACCCATCCCCAGACAAGACTAGCTGGACCAGCATAGAGTAGGCTTGAACCATACAATGGAGTGATCCCGGTGAAGAGTGTCATCGTCGAAAATGAGATTGCCAGAGTCTTGAATAGAGTCTGCAAATTGGAAAAAAAAAAACAAGACAGAATATATATCAGCACATCTAGAAAGAAATTATGGAGAAATTTTAGTTTAAATTAGGATCCTTTAGGATTACCATCTCTCTTCTTAGTTCCTGCTTGTAACCCAATTCATTGAGCCTTTTCTCTGCAGAATCCATTTCTTGAATAAAATTGCTTTTGGCTGTTTCACTCACCACACCAAGCAATTTATCAGTTTCTGATCATATATTATTTCCTCGTCTGGGAGTTTTAAGTCGTCGTCCAATCCAACTTAGGAATGAATGAAGCTGGGATCTGTTAAATGGAGATACTTTTAGCATTAAACTAATGTTATGGACAGGGAGTGGCCGGATTGACTATACAGCCATTGTTGAAATTTCGTAGCACGTTGTTTGCTTTGCTTCTTTCCATAAATAACTGGCGTTGACCCATGGAAACACTAGAGTCCAATTGGGGGATGATGTTTTTCTGATTTATTGATCTCGTTGGCAATATCTGAATCTGTCACTTTCATTTGAATGAAAATCACATGTTTTGACTATTGACTTGTCTTCAATAAGGGTTTTTTTTTAAAATTTAAATTCTCTTTTTCCACAACCTCCGGATCATATAACTACAAGTGGGATCATTATAAATTAATTATCATATCATACACGTATGTTACACGTATAAGGAATTGAGTTTACTTGAAGGTGTTCTATTGCAATGCCGAAATAGCATTAACATTTGATCTTTCGCGAGAATTTTCATAGAGAGATGGTGAAAAAATAACATTGAATTACACTCAGATTAAATGAAGAACGCAAAAAAAAGTTAGCTTTTTGTCAAAAATGGAAATCTCTTGAAAAGCACCCACTTTTTATTAGACCAAGAACAAACAAGTTAAATTCAGAATAAACAGAGTGGTTGGAGAGCTGACCCTGTGCTTTCGTTTCGGACTAGAAGATGAAGAAATTTAAGTCAAGCCCTTTTACTATGTATGTATTGTTTTGTTGTTTTGAATGAAATGAACACCTTCTAATGGGCTGTCTGTGGACTAATTTGGTATAATATTATAATTAAGGGTAAAATGTAACTTTTTCTAATTGTTCAATTTGGTACATTTTCAATAAAGTAGAGAACTTGTGGTGCAAAAGGCTCCACCAAGCTCCAATATCCCCACAGACGAACTGAATTAAACCCAACCGGAAAAATCGAGGCTCAGCTCAGGCTGACGAGCTGTTATTAAAGCATTTCTCATCTTGGTTGTCTTCTCTTAATTGAATTTCATCGAAGCAAATTCACTGAATCCTATTCAAAATGCTCCTCCGTTCACCTTCATTGCCTGTTATCTCTCTCTCTCTGAATTGATTTTGATTTTGTATAGCTTAGATGTTTCTAATCAAAGTGATTTATTTCAGATGGTGAATTCCAATAATATTTTATATCTTTTTGTCTACTTCTGTCATTTATTATTAGTGAATTGCAGAGTTATGACTAATAAGTTATCTAATTCATTTGTGGTTTGTTATCATTAGTCAATGTATGTATAAGCATTTAATAGTTGGATTACATATTCTCTCCATCTCAAATTAGACGTTAATTTAAGGAATTTCACACAAACCAACAAAACATGTTTTTTAGTTAATTTTCATTATAATTATGATTGTATGGACTAAAAATCCTCATAAAGATATGTAGATGAAGATAGTAAAATTGGTGAGAGAGAATAAAAAAGTAAAAATGGTGAAGGTGAAGGTAGTGAGGGTATAAGGAAAAAATATAATTACTGTTCCTTAAATTTGTCAAAATTTACATTTAATTTGGAATAAAAAATTATGTTTATATTACCATCTAAGTTGGGACGGATGGAGTAATAAATTTGTTTGCTCTTTATGCAGATATCAAGGACTACATTAGGATTTTTCAGAAGAGTTGTGACCGGTAAGTAAGTTTCGGAATAAAGTTTGTGAATTGCAAACCACTGCTTCTTTAGCTGCATTGAAATACGTATCAAGTACATTGTATAGCTCCATAGCTGATTCCTATCCTTTTCATTTTTGTGCTTGTGCATATGGGATTGTATAGATATTTCCAACTGAGTAGCAAAGGAAGAAATGCGATATCTTTCCAGGGTTCAACTGTTAAAGTTGTGCAAACAGCGTGTCGGGTTTTGGTCCCTGGCCTCAACCATGTAAATGAAGAAAACCCCACCTTCAATATTTGAGAGACAAGAAGATGGTTCCCAATGCAGACCCACCTAGCATGAAAGATATTGACCTTCTTTTACCAATTTTTCGACCAAAGGTTGATATTTTATTTTCATACTCTTTGTAATTGGGATGCCTAAATGTGATGAAAAGTTTATATTTGGACACTTCTGGCATACTTTAGTTCTCTTACGGAGTTTCCCTTTATTTGCAGTACTAAGCTAACCGTGCTGACCGGAGCTGGAATGAGCACAGAGTCTGGAATTCCTGATTACAGAAGGTTTGACTTGGGCCTTTCTTAAGATTATATTTTTCTCAAGCAAGGTTTTTTTCCCCCAGTAAATCTCTGCCTTCTTTTATGTTGTCCTGAGTAGAAAAGGCAAGTGAAGGATCCTTTACTATTGGTAATTTGGTATACCTTTGATTTGCAGCCCAAATGGAGCATACAGCTCGGGTTTTAAACCTACAACCCATCAGGTGATTTAAAATCATGTAATGCATCGTTTCGATCTTCTTATTTGATTCAAGTTAAAAGAAAATGGAAACAAAGATAAGATCTTGTCAAAGAGACTGGCTTAATCTTTATTGTATACCCAACGAGCAGGAGTTTGTTAGATCAGTTCGGGCCCGTCGGTGATATTGGGCACGGAGTTATGCCGGATGGCGACGGTTCACTGCAGCACAGCCCCGTGCTGGTTATACTGCATTAGCATCTCTAGAAAATGCTGGAAGGATATCTTTCATGATTACCCAGAATGTTGACAGGAGTTTGTTAGATCAGTTCGGGCCCGTCGGCGATATTGGGAACGGAGTTATGCCGGATGGCGACGGTTCACGGCAGCACAGCCCGGTGCAGGTTATACTGCATTAGCATCTCTAGAAAATGCTGGAAGGATATCTTTCATGATTACCCAGAATGTTGACAGGAGTTTGTTAGATCAGTTCGGGCCCGTCGGCGATATTGGGCACGGAGTTATGCCGGATGGCGACGGTTCACTGCAGCACAGCCCGGTGCAGGTTATACTGCATTAGCATCTCTAGAAAATGCTGGAAGGATATCTTTCATGATTACCCAGAATGTTGACAGGTAAATTCTATTTGATGTCAATTGGGTGACTAAAATAAACTAGTTAAGCTTCCAGTAGACATTAATCTTTATATGTTCTTTTTTCAGGTTGCATCATCGTGCTGGTAGCAACCCCCTTGAAATTCATGGAACTGCATATACTGTTATTTGTCTAGATTGTGGATTTTCTTTTTGCCGGAATATATTCCAGGAGGGTGTGAAAGCCTTAAATCCTAAGGTTAGTTATTTTCTCTTTAGTTCTTCCTGATTTCATATTAAATTAATAGAATCTATTGGAGTATATATTCATACAATATTTCTGAAACTTTAGAATCAAATGTTGAAGTTAGACCGGTTGAACTTGGCAAATCTCCTTACGTGATTGGCTTTTGGTTCCTTAGTTCTGGTCAGGTTCTTCTATATTATGACATTTTTCTGGACCAAAGAAGTGAGACACTCCATTAAAGTTCATATATTCCAGTATTAATCTGTATGTTAATTGATAAGATATAAAATAGAGTCTGGAACAACCTAGGATTTTCATCTTCACTTTGGATTATTACGCGGAATTGTAGTCAAGTAATGTGTTTTACATCAGTGGGCAGCAGCTATTGAGAGATTGGACCATGGCAACCCTGGTTCAGACAAGAGCTTTGGCATGAAGCATAGGCCAGATGGTGATATTGAGATTGATGAAAAGTTTTGGGAGGAAGAGTTTCACATTCCTACTTGTGAAAAATGCAACAGAGTGCTTAAACCTGACGTAAGTCTTCATTTTGTCTGAAAAATTTCAGCCTTTTGTTTGGTATTATTATGAATCTCTCTTCCTGTTGTACTTTTTGAAGGTCGTCTTCTTTGGTGATAATGTCCCCAAGGACAGAGCTGATAAAGCAATGGAAGTTTCCAGAGAATGTGATGCCTTTCTTTGTCCTAGGATCATCTCTTATGACCATGTCGGCTTATCGTCTTATCAAGGGCGTGTTTTGTCTTTCACTTCCGGAAATGCTTGAAGTTAATCATGTATTTCATTTATCGATAAATTAAATTTTGCAGAGCTGCTCGTGAGGCTGAAGCTGCTATTACAATTGTAAATATAGGGAAAGACGAGAGCCGATGATCTGGTGAACCTAAAAATCAATGCACGAGTAGGAGAGTTATAATTGGTTCTAATCAACTTGCAAGTACTTTTGTACTTTTTTGAGCAGATATTCATGTTGATATTGGTTATTTCACAGATACTTCCGAGATTGCTTGATGTAGGATCGCTCTGTGTCCCATCTCTTCAATGGTGAAAAATATTTGTGGGTTATTGTATTCAGCTGGTGGGTGTAATTTTATCCTGGCGTAAAGGAGTTTGTCATCTCATCTCGTATATAAATAGAGAAGTGCATACAAATGTATAAATAGAAAAGGGACATCTATTCAAGGAACAGAATTTTGAGGGCACATTTGTTGTAATGTTTAATGAATAAGAATCTTCCTTTCTCCCAGACTCCGTTTCTGATTGAGCAACGGACCTATCTTTGAACATTTTTTTTGAAGAAAAAAAAAAAAAGACGAAATGATACGTGCAGAGATTTGAGAAGCAATGACCTAGGAAATGCATAAAAAAGGAAGGAATGAAGAAAACTAAAAGATAGTTGCCATCCATTTTTTCAAAAGATAATCCCAAAGGTGGCGTAAAATTGGCGACTACACATGATCCAGATAATCCATGTCATAGCTGGAAAAGTACATTAAAATCTGACAACCTAAATCAACTTCACAGAATTACGAGAAACATCCTCTTCGTAACAGAGATATAAAGGCGACTTCTAAGAACTCTCTGCCATTGCCTTGTCAATTTCTTCAGCGTGATCCCTAAGAATGTTCCACTGCAGGAAAGGGCGTATCATTGCAAGTCAATTTCTCTCCATCGTTGATGAAAAATCAAAAATGAAGTCATTGAATCTCAAACACATACCTGATCCAGATTCATAGTTATACCTGAAATGAAAACAACGTTCAGAATAATTAAATCACGATTCACGTCACACTGGGTAAAAAATCTAAAGCAGTCCACAGTTATTCACTTTCAGGTAAAAATGATGCAAAAAATGCAGGAAAACTTATTTTTGCTGACGGACAAGATCGTTCTATATTCAGGATCCAGAACTGAGATGTAATTAACATGTGAAACTTTCTCTATAATTCACAAGTATGAGAACAGAAAGGACAAGAGTTCAGGTTTTTGCACATGGTACAAACTGCAAAGAAACCTTCTTCCCTCCAAAACTTCAATGCCATGATAATAAGGCATGTTCTTTGTAAAAGAAGCTAATCAATAAACAAGTCCTAACGTCTCTAAAATTCTTCCATTGCCGATTAAGAATGGAAAGAGCACCAATAAATGGATACAGTTGGGCAATGGTTATGCATATTTGGGTCTTCCGATGGACACATACAAAAAAAGAGATAACTAGCCCAAATAGGCCAGTAAATTAGGGACATCATTTGTACAATTCCACCTAGTGTATAGAAATACAAAGTAAAATGGATGCTTAGCATGACAGCAAGCTTGAGGGTTCACCAAACTTCCACACATATTTTAAAAAAGTTATTCGCTAGTCATAATATGGTTATTTAACTACGAATCGGCTAAGCCAGCCTTTACCCAGCGGAAGCTGTGAAGATATTAGGCAAAATACTGAAATCACGCATCAATAACTAAACCCACAACCATATTTCAAACAGAATACAGAAAAAGGACTGAGTTTATGTTATTTCCTCGAGGTGAAAAGTTAGTTTACCTTTCTTGCCAGGTAGCGTCTTTCCATCTTTCACATAAAATTCACGAAGGTCGACCCAAACTTTACCTTGCCAATTCTTCACTGAGACTCTTTTGTTCTTCGATAACTGCAAAAAAGATAACACATTTAGTATACTCTAATGAGGGTTTATTACACTATAACCAGCATTGAATCCAAGTAACGTACCTCACAAACGACGACAGCGTCAGAGTTGTCATCGTCGTCGTCGGCGACTGAAGACTTAAATGGCTTCTTGGGATGCGATGGACGAGCACCGGCGTCGTCACCGGAACCGTACTCTTCACCGTCTTTTCGCTTCCCTCTTCCTGACATTCTTTTCGTTTTCAATTGAATCCAACAATCAAAATTAACTGTGAATAAATGAGACTTGACTTGAGTGATGTATTTTGGAAATTTGGAGGGGTTTGGGTTTGGGCCGCTTCGAGTTTAAGAATTGGCATTTGGGCCAATTTCATGAGAAAGAAAATTAGGACCAATTTCAGTTTTTTTTACATAATAACGGGACTAAAAACACAAGTCCAGATTTTGCAACTCGAGCGAGTCAACTCAAAGAGTTGACCATTTGGTTCAATTCGGTAAACAGTTTGACGACCCGACGATTTGTAAATGACGAGCGGGGCACGTAGAGTTCGTCAAACCAAACGAATCGGGCTATGCACCCGGCCAATTACAATGATGCAAAGGAATATTAAAGTAAGCGTTATTAAATAAACAATAAAAAAATTACAATTGAAAATTGAAATCAGAAATTTTCTTAATTTAGTGGGAGAAATAAGTTGGTATTCATTCAGTAATTCATTTACAGAATGATGAATCAAGTATCTAAAGCTCATAAATTGATCTATTAGAAATAACATTACCGACACCAGTTTGACCAGTAATCAATTTATCACAAGAAGCTAAGTCATGGCTGTTGGATTGAGTAATCTTCTCTCTAACACAGAAGCTTCTTCTAGTGCAACTGAACTTGCTTCTCCACAACCATTATTATTCTTTCTTGGAGTTAACTTCCTCTTTCTCACATTTTCATGTAACTATAAGTTAAAAAAAACACTCGAGCTAAGCAGCAACTCTCCAATAGTAGACACGGTTACTACTATTTAAGAGTAAACTAAAATACTCACATTTTGATGATCGTACAATGCCCTACGGCCGCTCCTTTGCTCTACGGATACCATCTTTTATTTGATGCTTATCCATGGCTCCAATTGGCCACAACTCTACAAGCTGGAAACCCAAACAACAAATAAAAGCAAATTCTTCTCATTTGTCTTAATATGTCGTCATACAAAAAAGGAACGACTGGTGGAAAAATCAAGTATAGTACCTCTACATAAAGCTTTCTAATTTGTGGGCCTTTATCTTCATCCATCCCCTAGAGAGACAATCATAGGAAATTTCGTGAGCAGCTAGAAAAACAAGGAATCAAAACTATCAATCAATATTCAAAAGCGGTATAAATTTGGTGTAATATGATATCTACACCTGAACATATAGGTCGTAAAGATCACAAATTTTATCCTCCATTTCATTGTCCATAACAAAATTTTCTGTAATGGCCACTTTTTGTTCCGTCCCAACTACTTCAGTGAAAATACCAGACGACGCACATCCTTGCAAAGATCCCTGAGAAAAAGTTACGAAATTGCATAAAGAACATATATATGGTCATTTGCTTATATAATCCAGTACTGCTAGAAGTTTCAGTTAATGACTCTACATTTCTGAAGTATATTTTAGTATAGTACAAAGGGGACTATCACCAAACCTTCAATTCAATCATTTCAGCAACTTCCTTCTTAATCTGTTGAAACCTATCCGCTTTCTCTCGTTTTGCTGATAATCCCTGCGACACCATGTCTCTCAAGTTTCTCTGTATAAAGAAGGGGAAATGGAGATAAACCATCAAAACTCTGCAGATACAACCAGCCATGAATATAATGGCAGAGCAATTAAAATAGCATCTCATTTGAAAGAATCTCACAACAAAATGCAATAAAATTAAGCACCAGATAGGATAACTATTGTCGACAAACTTTGAAATGATCCCTGAAGAAAATGATGTATCAGTATTCACTTTCTTCCAAATTAATTACCTTCAGTGTCCTTAGCTGCACTAAATGTCCAAGAATGCTCATAAGGTGGTTAACTAATTCCTCAGATATTTTTCCTTGGCTGGACTGCTGCAATAATCACGGAGATATTGATCAATTAGCTCAACGGTGGTAAACATGCATAAACAAAAATCATACTACAGAAACTCAATTAGAAAGAATGTCTTCATACCGCTAGTCTAGCAACTTTAGCCAACTTCTGTTTGACTTCTGTGGGTAATCTTTTCTTCATAGCAACAGGTGAAGTCTCGAGATCGTTAAGATCCATATTGGATGGTCTCACTGCTAAAGTAAAATTGATGTCACTGTAAAAACAAAAAAAATTAAACATTCAAAAAAGTTTTTTAAGGATAGGGGCAAACTCACGTTCTGCAACCACTTTCTCCAACTCCCTGATTGCCCTCTCAAGCATGGTACCTTTTGGTCTCAAAACAGAAGAATCCTTGGAAGTTGGAGTCATCGATGCAGTTTTCTGCACACAAAACGTACAAAGCAGAGAAATGCAATTTTCAGCACAATATGATTTGTTCAACAATTTAAAGAAACCATGATCTACCTAACCAAAATAGTTTAAAGTTTCAAGCATCATATAAAGCTCATTCTAAAGGAATAATTGTTCATTGAATTTTAGTAAACAAGAAATGAGAAGCAAAATGCAATTTTGAAGTGATATCATGTTAGCAAAGACTGGCATTTCTAATAAGAGGTATTGCATTTTAATTAACAGATTCCTTTATTATGCCAAAGCATTATGGAAAAGAAGAAATGCAACTTCAATTTTTATTTTTTCCAAAATAACACCTACCATTGGTTGCAAGGGAACAGGTTCTGCTGAAATATTAAGGTCAGGGAGCTCCCTAGTTTCAGTTTTCTCTTTAATTGAAGCGTTGCGGAAGATTTCCAGTGCAGCAATTTCTTCCATCAATCTTCTGGCTTCTTGCTCAATGTCTTTAGGAGCACTTTTATTCTGATGTTTTCTATGTGTATCACTAGTTAATTCAGTGGCAAGGTTCTCAACATTTTCCGACTCCCTGCCACATGTGTCAGTCCCAGTTCCCTGTTCTTCAATATCTTTTGAATATGAATATAGAGAAGCATCCCTGTTTTGGATACCAAAAGATGATGAATGCTCCAATTTAATGCCAGTATCCACAACATCATTTTCAGACGCCGATATAAGAGAGCGACAGTTGTTTGGGTGCTCCGCTTTCACATCACCATGCCAATCACTACTTGTAGCTAAACCATGGGACATCCTTGCTGCACTATTCAGATCCAATTTGACGTGGTTATTGGATAAATCATCTTCGCCATTGTGTAGCAATTTTGCAGTATTTTTCCTTCTCCTTTTCACTTGTTGATTCACGGAAGAGATAAATTCACTTCAGGGCAAACATAACCGAATGTTAGATTCTTAAACCGGAATGCTTTGATGAGAGAAATGATGGGGAAAGAAAAGGTGAAATAAATAATCCTGATCAATATAATTCTACGTAAAGGTAAAAAAGTAACTCACGTGTGTTCCACACTCCCGTTATCTATGATACGAGTATTCTGTCCAAAATGTTGAAGGCGTTTACCCTGTGCAGTAGGCAACAAAGCGTGTTTAAAAATATCATCTAATAAATATATAAATGCATCTGTGAAAACAAACAAGATTATGCTTTGACAGCACTAGAATAGAGCATGGGTTATGTGGTTGATTGGTTCTAGCAAATAAATAAAGGATGATTCCAGTTGTTACGTTAGTAAATATTACCTTTGTCCCAAAATGGTTGTCAATTCTTTACATGCATTACATTTACATGCAAAATATTGAGAAGCAGATGGGGACGGGGGTATACATGAATTGTATGAAAGCAAGTTTCCTTAGATAACAACCATAATTCCAAGATACTTTTAAGACATCTAGGGCACTTCCATAAATAAGCTTTGAACCCTTCCACTTATTTAGCACAATGCAAAGTGGGCACAGATGACCAATTTACCATTGTAATCAGTAATAAAATAAACTGGGATTCCATAAGGTAAAGAGATATAAGCAGTGGTTATAATTCAAACAGAACCACTATTAATAAGACACAAATTTATTAAACATCAAATTATGGTAAATGCTGTGAGGCCATAGAAACAATTAGTAGAAAGACAGAAATTTCAACTAAACATCAAATTATGGAAACAAAAATGACGCAATGGAAACAAAGAAGTTGAGCTATGTAAATTTTCATGCTAACCCATTGGACATGACAACAGCCATACAGAAGTTCATTAAAAGCTTAAAATCAGAAATCGCTTCATTGCTGACCATTATTACATGCAAGACGCATGGCCAATACTTACGATGAACACTAACAGCCTGAGTTGATTTAAGAACAGAATTGTGTCTATAATCTATAGCATACTATAGCCTTGGCTTATAAGGCATGCACTGTTATAGAATTTACATGGAATAAAAACCCTGCAGAGCGGGAAAGTTTCTAATTGTAGCCACACAGTTTCTCATTCAGTGTAAAGCTCAGTAATGTACTTTTAAATGCAAAAATTTCCAAATGCTGATCAACTAAACAAGTTACAGCTCACACATACAATGTGTATAATTCACCAACAAATAACTAATTGATAATCCACATACAAGCTCTAAATCAACAGCGAGGTAAAAAAAATATGTCAACAGC
The DNA here is from genome assembly GCF_046630445.1 of Rutidosis leptorrhynchoides. NCBI lineage: Eukaryota > Viridiplantae > Streptophyta > Magnoliopsida > Asterales > Asteraceae > Rutidosis > Rutidosis leptorrhynchoides. Next base: position 11,344 of record NW_027266605.1, read on the forward strand.
ACAAACCCGGCTAACGGTATACACAATTAACAAATTTCGTCCACTTCCAATACATAAACTGAGAAAAAGCATGCAACTTGAAGAAAACCCAGATATGAAAGCAACAAAAAAAGCGAATGCAGAAATGGGGTTTTGAATAAAAATCTGACCTGCGCATCGGTGGCGGTCAATGGTGGACTTTTTTTGTTTACTGCGTCTTTGACCAACCTCTTCCATGAAACTATTGTCGTCTCACCTGGCCTCAGCTCAATGTCAAACCTCTGCCTTGGACCCATCAACCAAGAATGGGAAGATGAAGAAGAACCAGGGTCTCCGTCACCAAACTCCATGAAAAATTAAGCAATCAATCAAAGAATTTGAGGTGTGATCCAAAGGGGGGAATGAAAAGAGAGGTGGGTATTAATATGATGATAAAATAAGATTGGGGATTGTAGAGAATCGGAAGAAAGGCATCAAATTGTGACAAAAATCGAAACCATTTTTAGGTTTTCCTGCAACTTATGCACTAATAACTAGCTGCTGGTGGTGGGTGGTATGGTATTTGGGATTCAGTTTAGGCTTTTGTTTGCTTCCAATTTAGAGAGGGAAGGAAGGAAGCGTGCTCTCTATTGCTATTCCATCAATATTTTTTGGATTTCTTTTTTCAACATTTTTCTTTTTCCTAGCGTTTATTATTTTTATTTTTAACCTTAAAAAATACATACAGTACTTTTGTTTTTGAGTGAGCAAATGTCATAATTTCCCCCTTTTAATCTAAAGTTTTTTTTTTTTTTTTTTTTTTTTTTTTTAAGTTTGAAAGAGATTTTTTTTTTTTTATTGAATATCAAGTCGGACTAAAATTGTTAAGAGAAAATTCTAATCACCTTGCTAATTAAATTTAAAATTTGTAACCAGTAAAAACTATTAAAATAGACTTTTTAAAATTAGGAGATTATGGACCCTCTCTCAATATTAGATAGTAGGTTGAATTTTCCAATTAAATTTTTTTAATTCTACTTTTGTCTATTAAATAAAATGTCTTTAAAAATATAAATGAAAAAGTGTGATGGTTGTGATAAAAAATGAAAAAGGTATGATGATTAGCAATTAAGGGTTTTTATAAATATAGACACAATTCTTCAACAAATATTATATATTTTGATTATAATAATCAGTAATAATTTGATTCTTTTTTTATCCAAGACAGTCTTTGTATTGTGTTCATGGTGTGTAATGAAAAAATCTGAGTGAGGAGTTAAGATTTATGCTGTGAGGAATGATGTCGAAATTGTGTTCATGGTGTGTAATGAGAACTTATGGAGTTTAAGATACTCTTTAACTTGAAAGAGAACATCGGACGTTCCCTTTTGGGATGTTCCCGTTATGGTTAGCGTTTATGTTAGATTCACTATGAAAACTTGGCCAAATAATAATTGTTGTTTTCATTTCCTAAACTTATAGCGAGAATTATACCTTTGGTGGTCATCATCATCTAATACTTTATAAGAAATGAAGTCTATGATCCACATCAAGCAATACGGGTTTGAGGAGTTTTTCTTTTTAGAATAATAACATGGTACTTTCTTATTTTAAGTTTACAGACCTAAATTCTCATATGATAGATTAGGACAACAACAATGGGAGTTTTGGCCTTTAGATGGTATGAAATTCGAGACAGTGAAAGAGGAGAAGATTAAAAGAAATTTAAAAGATCTCGAAGTTGGCTATGAGGACCTCAAAATGGAAGAAGCCGATATTGTTTCATGTGAGTACACTATGACTCAGATTTTAATTAAACTAATATATATAGTATGTCCTATTAATTATTGGTTAGGCTAATTTTTTTGTTTGTATTATTTTCTCATCACGTTGAAGGAGCATGCAAGTTCAAATGGATGTTTTCTGTCAATCAAAAACATTGTTTAGAAGGCTCATTTGATCATGTGCTTATGATCAAGAGTAAGAATCCCACATTACATCATCAAGCGCGAAGATCTCTGTGGAGAGACTTGTGGTCTTCCCAAAACAAAAACTAATCTTTAATCATTAATAATTTGTATATGCAAGTGCAAGAGAGTTTTTATTGGCTAGCCTAATTCTTTGTTTGTATTTAGTATTGTTATATTTTCTTCCTCTTTCTATGTATTATTCAGAAACCGATAACATAGATTATAGAGGTTATAGAATATATGTGAGCAAGAAAAAGAATGATTACTCAATAAATTCTTGTGCAAAAAAATGTGAGGCATGGATGCTTTTCTTATACATTCTACTTCATTGCGAGGCATTATGCTTACAACAATTTGTACTGTGTGTAACTTGATATATTTTTCATTTCATTCTTATACAAGAAGACATTCAAGCTCTATATCCCACAAACTTGTGTTACGATTCTGTTATATTGTTGATGAAAGAAACTACTATGTTTTGTCCAATTTCAAAATTGTCCGTAATTGTTAAAACCTTAAGCTTTTTGATATGTCGAAGATGAAGATAGCTGTTTTTTCTTTCCAAAACAAAATCAATTAGTTTTTTAATTCCGGGTCAACGCGCGGGTATCATACTAGTAATTTAATAAAATGAGCGAGATGATTACTATTTTTAAAAATCAAAATAATTTTGTATGAAATTAAATTTATTAAAATTAAAATAACATAATTAAATTTAAAAAATGTAAGATGGGACTCTCACAGTTGTTAAAACAATACCTCGCCGTCACTTCTCTCTTATCTACTTAATGTAAGATTCCACTCTCACAGTTATTAAAACAATCATTTGCTTAAAATAAACTTTCAAGTTAAACTGTCCATCGCAAATCGTTGTGTTGCGACAGTTAGTTACATATTAAGTACAAAAAAAGAGAGTCAATCTTCACAGTGTCGTGAAAGTCCGTTACATAAGAAGTATAAAACGAAAGAGGCAACAATAAAAATAGTCGTGACAGTAATTCACATAATAAGTTAAACAAAAGTGTAAGAGTCAAAAAATTGTTCGTTATTAGTGTAGGATCAAAGTATTTAATCAACGAACAATCTTTGTTTAAAATAAACAAGAGTGAATTTATAAGTGTTAACTTATTACATTCGCTTATGCAAAAGAATAAGTCAATTAGAATTTTTTGCTACAATTAAGGTGTCAAGACAGTTGTCAAGAAATGAATAAATACAAGTTAAACGAAAAAGTTGGGCCTCCCGCGTCAACAATTTATATGAGAGCGGACACCATAAGATATTTGGTGAGATCAACTTATGATGGCTCCGATGTTGAGAAGAGGAAACTCGGTTATAAAGCCTCCACTTCTAAGCAGACCTAACTATAGCTATTGGAAGTCAATCATGATCATCTTTCTCGAATCAGTAGAAATAAGTACAATGAAAGTTATACCCATTATTGGATTGTCCCCACAGTTCGCATAAATCGTTCCCGAAAAGCAAACAAGAATAGATAGAGGGGGAACAAAGGGTTTCTAGGAGAAATATTGTCATACTCAATGGTACTATGTGGAGTAGACGAAAAAATAAACAAAATGATCTCGATATGTAGAACATTATTTGCTATTTGGGAAACACTTAAGACAACCCTAAAAAGAACAAATAAGGTAAAAATTTTACATCTTTAAAATATAACTACAAGATTAAAAAATTTAAGAATTAGAGAAGTTGAAAGCATTGCCTAATACAATTCAAGAATCCTGGATATTGCGAACGAAAGTTTTATGCTAGGAAAAAAAATTATCAAATGAAGTATTAGTTAACAAATTGCTTCGATCCGTACTAAAGAAATTTACATAAAAAATAATGACAATTGAGGAAAGCAATAATATAGACGATTTAAAATTAAGAGACACCATTGAAAATCTTAATGCATATGAAATCAATCTAGCACATGACGAGAAAAATCAAGGAGATCGATATCTTGCTTTCAAAATTGAAACACCTGGTAGCTCATCAAATCAGGTCGTGAAAACAATATATGATGTTGAAAAGGTCATCACTCTCGCATTCTTGACCAAATTTTTTGAAAAAATCATTTTGAAAGAACTTCATATCTAGAAAATTCAATAGTTATGAAAATAAAGAAAAATAAAAAGGTTCATTTGAAGAAGAAAGGAAAGAACTACAATGTTCAAATGCAAAGGTTATGGCCACTTGAGAATCGAATGTCCAAACTTCTTCAAATACAAAGGAAAATTCATATCTTATAACACATGCTTCTCAGATGAAAGTGACTATGACAATGATTTCTTGGAAGAACACATCAATTTCTACGTATGTGGACCACGAGATGAAGATGAATATGTTGTTGTATCAACAATCCTCTCGGACAAAAAAAAAAAACCCTTTCTATCTAAAAGAAATTAGTCTTTAATTGATTTAATCAACATACCCTGATGATGAACGATCCTTGTGCTTCGATTGTATAATTGATTACGACTCCGATGAAGATTCTTATGATTATCAAAGTGTCACGTCAAGCTAGAATGATGAAAGATACTTTAAAAACTATATAGCAGACTTAGATGACATATTTAACACAGAAGAATTCAGAAATATAATTATTAGAATATCCGTCAAGGAAGTTGAAAACTTTCTGAAAATTCAACTAGAATCACTATCTTGACAGATTGATAAGCTAACACACAACCTTGACAAATCTGAGAAATGATCAGCAGGATTGGAAAATTTACTAAACATACAGAAGAAGAAGAACTCAGACAAAATACTAGAACTTGAGGATACTTGACGAACAAAGTTAATAAAGTGATTGAAGATCACTATCAATAAAGTTTGAACTTAATGAAAGTAAATAAATATTAAAAGTTAAAATTTCAACAAAATAAAAAAAAAAAAATCTGTGAACTACAAAAAGAAATAGTCAAAAACAGAATTAGTCAACTTTAAAGAATACATAAGGTTTGGAAATATAAAACACATTGAAGTAGAATGTAGGATTAATATTACTCAAAATTAGCAGAAATATTATCTAGCTGATCAAAGATCGTCCACCTATTCTGGTTCTATATATATCAATTACGCTGACACTCGCTCACAAGACAAGTGTGCCGACACACACTCCCATACAAGTTGTACTGACACCGGCTCTTCTCAAAATCAACAACAACATGATAGCAAGAGATATGACAATACTCTTAAACGTTACTTAATGGTCACAAACGATAAACACAATCATCTAAGATGAGAAATGGTACTTTAATAGTGGTTGCCAATGCATATGAAGAGTAATGTGCATCTCTTAAAACTTAGGAACATCTAATGAATAGTGTTGCCACATATGGAAATAGAAATACTAGTCTAATATTGGGGAAAGGGAGATCTCGAGCTGAAAGCTTCTCATCCAAAGATGTGCTAAATAACTTATTTTATGTTAGCAACATGACAAAGAATCTAAATAGACAAGGACATAGGTTTCCAAAAACATAGAGAGACATTGGAAGAGCACAATCATTGAGAGAAAAGGCGAAGATAAGGAGCAAGAGGAGTCAATATAAGATGATTCATCTTCCTTCTTTATCAATAACTCTTGTAATCATGCTACTCTCTCTATCTCTTGTTTTTGTTATGAACATGAGTAACTAATCTAATGGATTCTTGGGCTCGATGAACCATTAATCTAGCCGATGTTTATTTCTATTGTCGTACTTGGTTATTGAATAGAATAATTTCTCTGATTATGTTATTAATACTTGGAATTGTTTAACTACCAATTCAATTGATTTACTAGTATTTATCCCCGTGCGATCCACGAACTCTAACAAATATAAATATATTTTTATTTTAAAATCTCTTATATTATGGATATGACTGTACTATCTTGCATATGTTTCAATGAACAAACTCTTATTCGGCATTTTAGCAGAGTCAGATAATGGAGGTTGTAATTTATTGTGTTGATGTATATAATGTATAAGTAAAGATGAATGATTAAGTTGTAGATTTTCTAAAATCTTGAGGACTTCTTACTTTATATATGTTGTTATGAGGATTTATAGTGAAAACACCTCTATCCTCCGTAATATTTTAACGCATTTTTTCTGACGTTTATGCAAAAGTTATGGAAGAAAAAAAAGTAATTTGATTTATTTGAAAAAAGGTAAATTTCAATTCTGTCATAGTTTCAATTCTAGATACCATCATGTCTATCCTCGCTCGATTCTCAATATAAGTGAGCCGATTATGTTGAATATAGTATTTTCGCTAGAGGTGAGACCTATATGTGTTGAGGAAAAAAAATCTCGGTTTGTAATTTGGTGAATGATTCAGCAGTTGTTTGATGGTAATGTATGAATAAAGGTGATGGAATATATTTTTTTATCAACTGAATTAAATATATTTTTTATCAACTGAATTAATACGTGTAGGATGAACCAACTTTTTTTTTTTTTAATAAAATTGTAGGATGAACCAACATGTGCATAATTTTTAATTGGAGATAGTGTGCGAATTAATCCTTACATTTTATTAATTTCCAAAATAAATCTCCACTTCTTTTCCAATACAATATCCGCGTCAATTATATTTCAAATGTCATAACTTCATACGTAAAATAATCGCTACAAATGTTTCATCAATAGGATTCATTTTCTTTTCCTGTCATTCTTTCTTGAAGAAATTTATATTTACTTCTTCACTTGAGCTGTAGTGATTAGCTAAACAATTTTTATTCCTAAACAATTTTTCTGTAAGAATAAACAAACACAGCCTGAAATAAAAAGAGGAAAGTTTATAATGAAGGATAATATATAATCTATTTTGCAAATTTGTTCATTTCCTAGAAATCTATCTCAACAGTGTACTTCCCAATATAAAAAAGCTCTATTTTATCAAGTTAGACTCTGAAGGTCTTCCTTCCAAACCTAACCAATGGTTGTTGTAATCTCATCAACATGAAAACATATATAAACCTTGCAAGACTACTAAAGAGATTCATATCTCCTCATGTCAATTTCTCTAAACTATTTTTCCTAGAGATGTTCTTTTTTTTCTTTTTACCTCGAGTCGTGCTGAATACTGATAAAATAGGAAAGTCCAAATATTTAATAAAAAACATCATATGCATATAAAAATTGCAAAATATTATTACATGAGCCATCAGTCCATCCTCTTAAATACAGAAATCAAAACCAAAATATTGAAACCCATTTGTGGCAACCACAAAACCCTGCAAAAAATTTTCCTTTTCTCTAGAATCCTACTTAGGCTGAATCTTGGTCTCTTATTCATTGGTATAGTACTCTACATCTCTTCCATGTTCGTCCTTTCCGATCACAATTTATTTCATAGTGTGCGCAGTCTCGGCTATCGTTTCCCCAATTGCATGAAGCACTACGGCGCCTTGAACATTTCCGGATCCTTGAATTTGTTCTTTTCTAGATTCTGAAGTGTTTTTCAATCCTTTTTGTGAATGAATACTATTCGAGCCTCATGGTTTTATGTATTGTCACTTTTTGACCTACTAAATAAAATTAGTCATAAGATTATTATAGTATACTATATGATTCTGACCAAATAAATAGTTGTGGGAAAAGAAATCATGTCAACAATTTTAAATAGACTAACGGCATGGATTGATGACATGGAAGAATCAACAGCCAAGACTTAACATGAACATTTCAATGCTTAAAATGGGATTGATGACATGGAGGAATCAACAGCCAAGACGTGACTAAGGGTAACGAAAATCCAAAAAGGAAACTGAATTAGACATAGTAAACGACACAAATAGAATTAATTAAGTTCCTTGGGAATCAAGACTTTATAATTGGAAAGCAAAGATGATGATCATAAGCTTTAAACAAAAATCTGATCAAATCATATCGACTTCATCATCAAGACTATGAGTAATGATCAAGACATAGGAGGCTATAAGTAGAAGATGATTTTTCTGCAGGAAGTCTTTGCACAAACAACACGTCAATGAGGATTAAGGAAGAGTGACAATTAATTCCACTCTAGCCTCTGTTTGTTGTCATAGGTTATCCAGTTCTAAAGAGTGTAGAGTAGAGATCGAGAGTACTAGCCGGTGTTAGCTAAGTACGGTAGCGTCCTAGAATAGGTTGGTTTATCTAGGTCTAGCTTTACATAAGAGATAATAGGATTACTAGGATTAGTAGAGTTGTGTAGTTTGTACATAGCTTCTAGGTAATTCGGGAATTTTTATTCTCCTACCATTGTAAGAACTTCTACCCGGCCCTTTTGGTCCGCGGATGTAGGTGTTGTTTAATACACCGAACCACGATACATTATCAACAAATAAAGCAAAGGTGTTTTTGTTTTGTATTGAATTTCTCGTGTCATCTCTATTATTCTTTAAAGTGTTTTAATCTACTTTGTGCCAAAACCTACAACGTTTATATCCTACAACAATTTGATCTATTCTAAGTGAAAACTGTTCTATTCATCCATCACATTTTTGCAATACTGATTGCATCGATATTCAACTCAGGATTGTTTACGTATCCGCCAATCGTAACAACTGGTCGAGTCTCTACTCCTTGAGGTGTTATATCTATCGTTCAAATTAACACATCAGGTTTCATTAAGTATCTTTTGTTTGATTTGTTTATAAGTCTTTAAACCTCACAACCTGTCTTAGAGAGACTTATCTTTAAAACGTTAGTAGATCAAATCAGTTTAATTCCAATAGTTATAACTGATTCATTCATTTAAAGTCTCAATCACAAACACGTTCAACTTTGAGAGACTTTCAACACAACCACTTCATTTCACAAACGGCTCATTAGATCTTTAGATTACTAGATCTATAGATCTCCCTATCCACAATTGTTGCTGACGTTCTTGATTCAGTAATCACTTAACTGAGTAAGATCTGAAGATTTTGGTTCAATATAAACTCAACTAAATCAGACCAGACGACACTAACTTAGTGTCGGATTGAGTGAGTTAGTTCGACACTGCAGCACGCTAAGTCACGATCACCATTGTCATCTAGAGGAAGGATTTAAGCGTCATCATGAGCTTACACAACTAAGGTGCATCAGTAGGAGCTTAAGAGTCCATGGTAGGTTCTAGTTCAATTCCTACTGAACTATCACTATACTATTCACAACACTTAGTTTATCAGTTATGTAAGTATTGGTCCAGTTGTTTTTGACCAAGTACTAGTTTACCTTTCACAGTTTATTGTATTCCGAATTATACTTTGACTATTAGTTATAAGCTGTGTTAGTTCATACCAAATTATTGCTTTACAGTTATCATTCTTAGATTTATATTAAAGTAGTTAACTGTAATCTATTTAGATAGTACTAGTTGATTATGCGCTGCTGATTGGTATCTAGCTTAAGAATAGGATTATCTTTATTGTATTTAGATTATTCTTAAGTAGATATTTTATACATCAAATTAATCACTTCAATTAAACATAGATATATATAAGTGATTGTTAGATTAGGTTTGAGTTGTAACTGGTTAAGTTGCCTCTTAGACGACTTAGTCGAAAAGAGTTAGGGCTATCAAATTTCATTTTTTCTTGATCTTGAGTTCCCTGAATTGTCTCTTTGGCAGGTTCTACCACGTTTCCTAGTGTTTCCTTAGCTTGTGACATTAAGTTCTCTGTCTAATTGAGCTATAAATTGGCTTTCCTTTCCTTTGTAGCTCTTCTTTGTGCCCTTAATCACAAATATTAAATGAGTCAAAAATATAAATCTAACAACTACACTATCGTCATAGTATATCAAAAATACACTTTAGCCTATATGGCGATCATAATCCAAGAATCCATGTCAGGAAACCACAATGTACATTCATATATATTCATATTTTTCACGTAAATATTCTAACAACAACTTAGGATCTTATATTTTGACATGTGTATTATAAAAAATCCCAGCTTCGCCACTACTGATTTATTATTCCCTCAATTCAATAAATTGAATTACTACGATATGTATTAGCATGATTATGCATTATGATTGGAAAATTAGTACATGGAGATGGGCTGAAAAGATGGCATTAAGGTCAAAAGATTGAATCACCGGGATTGTGGATTAGGAAAGGAAAAAAGATGAGAAACTTGAATTGTTCAGATTGTAGTTTTTCAAGTCTGCCCTAGCTTTATTGTGATTGTGGATGCAAAATCACAATTTGTCGCATTTTTCCCAAAAAGCTATTTCTTTGTCCAGGCATGCTTCTCAACTAATATATCCACCCTCACAGAACATGCTTTTTGCACTATCTATAGATGTTTTATCTATTATATACGGACAACAAATGAATCAAACAAAGACTTCAATTATATCAAAATATGTATAAGTCTCACTTTCAAAAAATGTGCAGACAATGTAAAAAGGGAAGAGTAAACATTCCAACTATTTCAAATTAGATCATAATTTTCAGAGTAAACATTCCAACTATTCACCAAGTATACCCAAATTAGTTCAAGCATGCAATAAAAATATAATAACCAAATCTATTACTCATTTTCTTTTTTATAGTTACACATGGACTATAACTTTGAGATATGAAATCGACTAATCATTTCTCCATTCTACTTACAACCTATCTAGAAGGATTAAGCTCCAATAGATTAAGATAACTACGCATAATCACATTGCACACTCCTGAACCACACCAAAACTTTCTAACACAACGATATAGCATGGATGGAAGACCAAACCATTTTATTCAAAATCAATACATTTTGCAATAAAATAAGTAATGTAACTGCCATCGAGGAAGGAAATTCATGGAGAACCTGTTGATCATCTGAAGCATTATCAAAACTCTCATATGAATGGAGGCCTGACACGATGACATAAACGATGGATACTTAAAAATGAAATCTTCCAAGAAACCTGCATTTGGCACAAGATGGCCATCAAATGATTCCCTGCAAAACATTAATTAAGAATAAGAGCTTACTTAAACTATAAGTCATATTAAATCGAAATTTAATCACAATGAGTTGATCAGATTATAGAAAAATCAAATCAACAACCTCAAAAACAACAAATCAAAGAGATGAACAATTACCTGGATTCAATAGTATCTTCAAAGCTTTTGTTAGGGTTTATAAAAGTTGATTTTTGACAAAATCCCTCCATATTTATAGGGGAGGATGGAATTGAGAAATCGTCGGAGGATTATGGATGTTGTGGGATGGAGGTCGTGGAAGGGAACGGTTATGGTGGAGAAGGTTGCATCGTGGGAGAGAATGAAAGACGTTCGTTGTGAAAGAAAAAGATATCAAGCATCTCTTAACTATTATGCTAAACGGCATCATATTAGTTAGTGAATTGTAGGGAAAAAAAGTTTTGAGAGTTAGGGGCGTGAGAAACACGATACCTTTAGAAGAGCATGTGGAGGGATTTCGCGAGTTAGCTAATTAATTCAAGGGTCTAAGCATTTAAAAATTAAAAATAATAAATTAGGAACAGATTAAATGATGACATGTGGCATTGTTGTCTTCACATTTAATAAAATAGTAATTGAAGTAATTGATTCAACTACATACACTCTCATCGAGGAGAAGTAGCTCACAATTGTAATTGTCATTCTTCTTATTAACTTCGGAGACGTGCCACTTCCTGATTACTTTGACAACAACTGTGGCGGATGCGACAGTCTTATTGAGATCGGACACTAGGACAATAGTTTTAGCCATCTAAAAGTGAAATCCAAAGGTGAGTACACAAGTGATATGAAACTGAACTGAACTACAACTTGAGATAAAAACAACATAACTACAAATTGAACAGAACTACGACTCGAGATAAAATGAAAAGTGCTATTTAATTATTAGAACTACAACTCGGGATGAAATCAACTATCAACTATGTTGCTTAATGAACATAACTACAACTCGGGATAAATCAACTATGCTACTTAATGAACGAAACTACAACTCGGTATATAATGAACTGATCAACAATTTTAGTTGACAATGAACATGACTACAACTCGGGATGCATATTGACAGAACACCAAATCCAAAAATCCCATACCAAGAGCAGTAAGTCATAAAAATCAAAATTCATTAAACACCCAATCGAACATAAAACACACAAATCGATGAATTGAAGGAATGAAAAACCTTAAAATAGGAAAACTCGGTTATGAACAAGTGAGCTTGAATCCTAGACAACCTCAAAAGAAGAAATCAAAGTGATGAAGAATTACTCGGATTCAATAGTGTCTTCAAAGCTTTTGTTAGGGTTTTTAAAAGTGGATTTTTTACAAAATCCCTTCATATTTATAGGGGAGGATGAAATTGAGAAATCGTTGAAGGATTAAGGATGTAGTGGGGTGGAGATCGTGGAAGGGAACAGTTATGGGGGAGAAGCTTGCATCGTGGGAGAGAAAGTCGATTTTCGTCCGTGAAAGAAAAATAACTTAAGCAGAGTCTGATTAATCAAATCCTAAACGCATCATATTAGTGATTTTAGGTCAAAAAAAGAGTGGAGATTGGAGTGTGGGAAACACATAGGCATAAGAAGTGCAGATGATGTATTTGGCGAGTTAGCAACCCAATTCCAGTATATAAGCATTTAAAAATAAAAAATATATATTTAATTAAGAACTTATCAGATAATAACATGTGTCAATATTGTCTTCACATTTAATAAATTAGTTAAAATACTCTTTACAAGATCTTGGAAAAGTGAGTTTAGAGTTAGGACCTGAACACAAGATCATATGTTTAATGAATTCGCAAGATTGATGAGGTTAATTTCCTAGAGGATATGACTATACCAATAGGACGTATGAACTTAGCTTGATCATCGACCTTCATGCTTTTGTTATTCCTTCTAAGACCATGTGAACATAGGGTTTGAGTATGATGAAAATAGTTAATCGATCTAGGAATATGCTTTTAACTAAAGATAAGTATTAGGTGAAATTTGATAGTCCTAACTCTTTATGACTAAGTCATCTAAGAGGCAACTTAACCAGTTAGAACTCAAACCTAATATGTCAATGACTTATAAATATCTCTGTTTTATTGAAGTGATTTAATCAGATGTACAAATGATCTACTTAAGAATAAATTTAATACAAATATAAAATCCTATTCTTAAGCTAAGTACTAGTTAGCAGCGGATAAACAAATAGGTACTATTAAAACATTTAAACAACTAGAGAATCAATCCAATTATTATTACTGGAAAAATAATAGTACCTCAATGCCTAGCATAATTTATAGAGTGGTGCTATTACCATGAATATTTTGACTATTGCCATGAAAACTTAAAGTTAAATGACTATATGCCCCTTTTATGCTACATTCAAATTTGGCGTTAAGTTGTTCTGTTACGTCACCTATTTTTCTTGTTTGTTTATGAAGTTAAAAATCGCAACTCTCCCATGTTAACTACTTCTACAAACCTACATCCTTAGTCCATATACAGATACATAACTCAATGTCGGGAACAACTAGATGAAGAGTCCAAATATTAATTAACGGTGTTTGTAAAAACTCTAATCACGAAGCAAGAATGATGAAATCAATTTTTTATCTTTTTCAATAAGGATTCGGAAAGCTCACAGTAAGTAGAAATGAAAGTTTCATAAACTAAAGGCAGAAAGAAAAGTTAAAAAAAAAAGAGCTAGAATGCAGACTTTTTTCATTGACATGAACCAAAATGGTCGAATACAAGTTTGTTTTTATATGAGCACATTAGCTCTCACTCGATCGACCTAACTAACAGATGATCTCATCCATACATTGGGAATAATAAGACATTAACAAACTTGGTAAGTACCTGAACTAAGGACTCAATGCCATCATCCAAAGTGAGATTAACTAGAAGCATAACCAGCAACTAGGTGATGCTAAAGTCTAGGACATACAACATGTCAATGCCTCTTCTTATCATTCCAATCCCAACCATCTCTAAAGCAAGAGATGAGTTTTATGATAGATTTGGCAGAGCTTCTACAGTCAGTTGTGAGACCTCCTTAAGCATCAAATAAATTCAGTTATAGTCATATAACTATTCAGCAGAAATGATAATTAGCAATTCTACAAGCTTGTTGAGATTTACCATGACTCTCAATTTCCCCTTGTTCTTTTCAATAGAGTATTTGAATGAACCTTCATTATTAAACCTCCAGACCGATTCACAAAAAATTAGCCGACCCACTTATCAAAACCCAAAATTTTGTAAGACCCATTTCAAACTTCTCAACCTATGAATAGAACGGAATTCAAATCATATCTTGTACTTAGGTTACCTCCGATGAACACAATTTGGTCGAACAACTAATTAAAATTTTGAATCGGAGAGATTCAACCTGATTTGTTGATGAAGTGACGAAATAGAGAAGAAGAATTAAAAGATTTGTGTTGAGAGAAAGAGAGCGAGAGTTCAGATAGTGAATTTCGAAAGACAGAATGAGAAATAATATTAAAAAACTGAACATGGCAAGAAGGATAAAATTATCATGACAATAATTTTTAAAAAAAATTTAATGGCAATAGTCAACATATTCCAGGCAATATCGCCACCCTAGTTTATAACTAATAATCAACTGATAGCTCGAAGTATAATAAACTGTGTAAGATAATCTGTTACTTGTTCAGACACTACTGAACTAGTACTTAGAAACACATACAACTCAGAAACAAACTAAATGCTATATAAACAAGTGGTAGTTCAGTAGGAACTAAACTAGACTTACAGCGAACTCCTAAACTCCTGCTGATGTACTTTAGTTGAGTAAGTTGATGACACCTAAGTCCTTCCTCCAAATGACGATGATGATCGTGACTTAGCGCTCCAAGTGTCGAACTAACTCGATCTATCGGATCTTGAGTTAGTGTTCTTCAAGTCGAACAACCCAGTCAATTTGGATACTGAGTTAGTGCCTACCTGATCTGATTCAGTTGAGTTGCTACTGAACCAAAACTTTCAAATCTGACTCAAATATATGATTATTGAATTAGATACGTCAGTAACAGCTAAATGATGTGATCTTATAGATCTGGTGATCTAGAGATCTAATGGACTATTTGTGCCATGAATTGTTTTTGATGGAAGTCTCTTTAAGTTAAGTATGTTTGTGCTAGAGACTTTGGACGATTGGATCAGTCTTAAAAATTGGAGTTAAACTGATCCGATCGACTGACGTAACGAATAAGTCTCTCGAGACTCGTGTCGAAATTTGGAGACTTATAAATAAATCAAATAAATAATAACAAGTTAAGCGTGCAGGTTTGATATAAGGAATGTAATTCCTCAACGAGTAGAAACTCGACCAGTCTATTTTAGGACCTAACCGATAACGAGCCATGACCAGCTAGAACTCTCGATCTCTACACACCACTCTATGAATCTAGATAATCTATGGCAACAAACTAAATGGTAGAGTGGAATGGGCGTCACTCTATCTTCCTCCTTGTGCTCCGTTTGTACAAAAACCCTTAGGTGAAATTCCATCTTCTATTTACACTTGCCTAGTACCTTGATCATCACTTCTTGATGAAGAGAATGATCTGATTTGATCCGATTCTAATGATTCACTTACCAAATATAATTTCTTAATTGACAAAGAACTGAATCAGTATATTTTTCTTTTATACACGATTTAGTTTCCTTTTTTATTGTTGCTTCATGTGAGTCGTATAGTTGTCTCCCAGCTATTGATTCTTCTATGTCACTGATCTCCTTATGGTTTCTTCAACATATTGACCGTTGATCCCTCCATGTCATCGATCTTCAATTAATTTGCTCTGTTAACATTTTGACCATTGAACCCTTTATGTCATTAACCTTTGTTCATTTATTTCGTTGATATTCAAAATGCATGGATCAATTAATCGATAATTATATATTACAAGGTCTTTTAACTAACTTTATTTAACAATCAAAAAGTGACAATTTTAAAACCATGATCATGCATCACAATCTCCCCTTTTGGCACTTTTTGACAAAACATAACCAGAAATAACATAGTTATAGCATTTTGATTATTTGGAAAAAAATATGAAACAAACAACCAAAGTTTCTCCTCCTTTTTGACAAAAAGGGCCAAAGATTTTTTTTTTTTTTTAAAAAAGGAGGATTAGCTCCCCCTTAACCTAAGAACAAAAAGAAAAATAAAAAGAGGCTCCCCTCAACTAGTGCTCCATGCCTTTCTTGAATTTCATACTTCAAGATGTCTAGCTTGAATCCCACTTTGCTTCCCTGATGATTGCTTCATTCCTCTTGATCTCTTGGTGAAAAAATTCATTTTTTTCTTTGAGTTGCTCTATTGCTCCTCCTCTTATAGAGATGAGAATTCTTATAGAGATGAGAATGCTTACAAAGAATTCTTCAGATTTTGGATCTCCGAGTTTCTCCAAGCTTTGATGTACATCATCTATGGTTCTTGTCACTCCAAAACCTACAGTACGATTGATAACTGCATCATTCGAACTCTTCCATTTAATATTAATTGGTTTAGATTTGTGAGTGAAACCTGGTGGGTACTTTCCTTCTAATTCCGATGATGAGTTAGTTTGAGCATACATCACCCTAGGAAAATAAGAAGTGTTCTGTTCATGCTGATCAGTTTTCTCAATAACTGCATAATTTTGTGGCCTTTATCCTGTAGTCGCTCTGGTCATTGGTGGTCATGGTGTATCAACATGCTTCTCAGAATAAAACTGTTGGCTTTATAACAAACTTTCTGATCTTCTTTCAGTTTTTACTCCTCCAAGTTCGTCGTTAAACACCAGTTTCTTCCTCGTTAACCCATGCGGAGAAAGTTTTTGCTCATGCTCCTCGAATCTATGTATGTATGAGGAAAAATCCTTATATCCAGAATTTCTTGATTGTGAAGACATGGTTTCGTGAATATTGGATACAAAACTCCTCCTTTTGCTTTTATACGACGATAATTTTTTCTACCAATTTAGTATATCACAATTTTATTCTCTTTTAGTCTACAGTAATAATTATACAATCTTATTATTTCCTATTCTACTAAAACTCAATATTATTTTTACCTATTGGTGTCTGTGTCACACCGTTCTCCCTAAGTCTTGTTTGATCCTTTTTCTTCTTCAATATCTGTTAATAACATTCGTTCAATAGCTTTGAGAAGACATTTGACCCTATGACTCTCTCTGACCTTATCATTACAACCTCCTCTCTTAAATAATTGGTATTTTCCACTTTCCATCTTTACTCCGAGAAATATTACTCTACTTTAATCGTCCAGTACTTTGCACCACGTTCCATCATATTTGACTTTCAACATCTCTTCTTCTAGTAGCTTGGTGCTTATCTCATTTTCTTCCAGACTTTCAACAGCATTATGTTTTTTAGAAGGTTCTCATGCATGTACGTATCTTTTCCAAACACCCTTATATGTGATCCTTTATGAGTACTGTAGTTAATCTTGTCGAAAGTCACATAATGCTCAAGAAGATCTCGGTGTTTTGTTAAATAAAAATGACTATTATCATCAAAAAATCATGTATCCCTTCAGTTGATAATTTTTTTCTTAATTCTCTTACTAGTTGGCTTTCTCGAAGAGCTGACTCAACTAGTTGCCATTTTAGAGCAGAGATTTCCTTTTCTCCATGATCTATTAATTAATAAGTAGCTTCAAGTTCCTCCTTAAGTCGTTCATTTTCTGCCTATAGTTCTTTAAGGAAGATCAGACTTTCATCAGTCATAATATTGGTTGGATTCTCTTCTGCGGAGTCCTCCGTAGTTGCCATATACATTCTCGTATATCCCTTCTCATTACTTTTGACCCACTTATATAAGTCATCTTTAGTCCTTTCTTCAACTATGACAATATTGTCATCTTGATTCCTGATGACACAGTAGTTGTGATCAAACTTGACTTTTAATAGTATATCACATAATCTACTAATACTTAATATATTTTTCTGTAAATTTTCTACTAGTAAAACAAAGTTTATTTTTACAAAGGGATGAAGATTCATATTTCCACATCCTAGAATTCTTCTTTCCTTTCCGCTTTCGTATATGATGCTTCCTTCAATTTTTACTAGTGATTCTAGCAAATTCTTCTCCTTAGTCATATGCATCCTACAAGTGCTATCTAGGAACCATTATGTGTCCTCTTTACTTCTTGTACTGAAAATTTCCATACATCCAATTTCTCTAGACTTCTTCTTGTCATTTGTCCTGATTTAGCCATTTCTTTCTGGTGGATCTGATTCTTAACCAGAGGACATTTATCATATGTATGACCTTTGTTCCTACAGTATGAACATTCTTTACTCCTCTTCTCTTCCTTCTTATTATGTTTATTCTTGCACGTTGAGAGTATCTGTTCTTCAAGTTTGGCGTACACTCTATGTACTTCTTTAGTGAGTCTTTCTTTTTTCTTGTGTCCTTCTTGACCTTGTCACTTAATTCTTTAGTGGTTGAATCAAGTTTACTGTAAACTCCTAATTTGATTTTTAAGATCAAGTTCCATAGTATACCGGTCTTCAATGAACTTGTTTTCTAGTTTCTTAAACTCTTGCTGAAATTATCCATCCTTCCTATTAATTAGGTTTTCATAGCTTTGAACCTTTTTCTCTAACTGCTTTTGGAGTGAGTGTACTTCTTCATACGTAACTTGCTCTAATCCTAACCATTTTTCTATGAAGTTATTCTTCAGTCATGCGAATTTCAACTAAAACTTGTCTTCTCTCTTATTGAAATCAGCTTCATATTTCATCACCACTTCTTCCATTTGTCTTCTGAGTTCATTGTTTTCTCTAGTTACTGCTTCATTCTGACTTTCTAAACTTCAAAGGGTTATAAACACAAATTCTTTTAGGCTATCACAATCAGAGTTAAGTACGTCGTAGATAAATTCTTCTATTTTGAAGATACTACCTGAGGATATGACTGCTCCTGTACTTTCTCTTCGTTCCTCTCCTGATTGTGCATCTTCCTCTGTGGATAGAGAACCTGGTGAAGATAAATATTTATCTTCCTGCGAACTTTCATCTAATGCTCCAAAATAGCATACTTCTCTAGTATATGTACTGTTATTTTGTTTTTGTTTAGTCCAGATCTTGTAGCCTTCTTGATCAATATTACCTTCATATACTGACCAATCTTCCACATACTCAAAAGAGATCTTCTCTGCCAGATGCTGTAGCATTTGGATTAGATACCTCTTGGTGTAATGCATCAGACTTTTTGAACCACAATTTTGATTTTAACCATGACATCCAACTAGTAGTATTGGAAAATTCCTCAACTTTAACAATGACACTTTGTTTATGGCATAACTCTTTGACTTCTTGATCGATTGTCTTGCCATTTTGAAAGAAACTTAATATTCTATTGTTGTCCACGTCTTCTTTATCATCATATTGATCACTGGAATTCCTAAAGCTTGATTTAGTGTGATAGCTTCTTCCATCTTCTGATGATGATGATATGTCACTATCACTATCATCAGTCAACTGTACCTTATATGATTTGTTCTTGTTCTTCTTTTTCAGAGTATTGGCACACTCAACTCTTATGTGTCCGTATCCTTCGCATTCATGACATTGAATCTTCTTCCTATAACCTTCATCCTCATTTTTAGAGTTGACTGTAGAGTTGTCTTCCCTTTTTGATCTGTGTTTGTTTGGCTTCTTGTGCCTATTATTCTTTCTCCTAAGTTCTTATGGGCACCCCCATTGAGACTTCCGTAAGGGGACTCGTAACTGGTGTTGCACATCTTTGACGTAAAATACTTTCAATTTCAATATAATATGTACATCAAAAATAATAGCAGAAGTCTTAATGGTTTAGTAAAGCTAATAGTATTATAAATTACTACAAAATAGACGAATGAAATCCTAAGCCACGCATCCAATCTTTCCTCAAGATCTTCCGAGATTCTTGTCAATGCCTAACTTCTCGATTTTTTGTACAATCATTCAACCTGGGAAAGGAAATACATTTGCAAAATAGAAATTAAGTTCCCATTTTATGACATGGTCACAAGCAATCAATCAATTTAACAATCACTACTGTAAATAAAACTTTACTCATCGTATACCGACTATTTCAGGCAATCAACATATGCTCCTTCAAGGGTACTTTCGTCCCTTGCTCAAACAATCCTGCAAATATGTTATAATTGCTCAAACATTCATCCTAGTACGATACACATATCACAACATACTAAGCTCGAATACATTCTGGTGATTATCCTATATCGACAAATTTCCCCTTCAAGTTACTTTCGTCCAAAATTCACTATAGTATATTCAAGTCATTTCATTTTTATTGTCTATTTATTTTCCTGTATTTAAGCTCATCATACAATTCATTCTCTATAATTTCTATATCTAAAATTCAATAGAATCGATAATCTATAACTTTAAAACTATCGATTACACTTAACATTTATCGATTTTGTTCTTTGGGTTATTTGGATCCGAATTTTTTTTTACATTAATCTACACAATTTTATAAACATTTTCGAATTGATTTCAGATCTATATCTATTTTATACAATCCAACAAAAATCAAACAACTTAAAACTATCCAGAATTTTCATAATTTGTCTACTATCCATAAAATTCTAGAAAAATTATATTACATTCTCCATAATTTTATTTAAACACAGTTAAAATTTCATGTCAAAAAGATTAGCGGTCGATTTACTATTATTTTTCAAAGTTACAAAATTCTAAGAAGAAATTGAGTTTTATACCAGCGAGGGTTTCGGTTGACCGGCGATTTCTCCCTCCACAGACCATGGCAGAACTTTCTTGTTGGTTAGTATGAGTTTTTCGTTGTTTGGGGTGTCTATAATTGGTGGCCTCGTCGAAGGAGATGGATGGAACACGACAGTTCAAGATGAAACGTCGGTTCAATGCACGTTTCTGGTTTTCTGATTGATTTGGCCTGCTCCGGTCACGGCAAGGGCTGAGGTTGGTGGCTATGGATTCGTACGGATGTCAGATCTCCAAAGGCAGTGGTGGCTGGTCGTGAGATGGTTGGACGGAGGCTGTAGATCCTGATTTGTGGCCTGAAGGTCTGTTTTGAAAAGAGAGGAAGACACGAGAAGTAATAAAATGTTTTTGCCCTTTCTTTCTCTTTCTTATTCTGCATATTTGGAATAGTATGTGTCATTCAGCCATTTCTCATAATATGACTCATCATTCTAATATTTTTATTATTTTTTATTAAAATTCATTTATTAATTATCTCTTTCATTACTATTATTATTATTTTCATGTCCAATAATTTTATTATTCAATTACAATATATTTAACATAAATGTTTTCTAGGAATTTAATAAACATATTATGTACATTATAAATATGACATAATCGTATATTCGGTTCGTTAATTCAATTATTATATAGTCCAGTTTTGGATCGTTACAGTTCCCGACTTAGATTCTTTGTGAGTAGAGCTAGAGACTTAATGACTGGTTTATTTGATTCTGACTTTGTAGCTTTTGGTTCAGCTGCTTTTGCACTAAAGGCTAGATTCTCTCCTTGTCTTTTTCCAGTCTTCTCTTTGTTTTCCAATTCATATGTAGTAAGATTTTCTTTGAGTTCTCCATATGAGATAGTGCTCAAATCACTTGATTCTTCTATGGCTGTAATCTTTGGCGTGAAGTCATCTATGAGTATTCTTGCAACTTTGCTGACTAACATCATTAGAAATTGGTTCTCCTAAAGATGATGCTTCATTTACCAGATCCATTATCCTTGCCATGTACATGCCAATGCTTTTTTCGTCCTTCATCTGTAAATTTTCAAACTCTGATTGAACCATTTGTAGCTTCACCTTTCTCAATTTCTTGGTTCCTTCAAATGTAGTTTGGAGTGTAAACCAGATCTCGTGTGCTGTATGTAGAGCTGAAACTAAACCGAATATATTTATATGGTACTGAATAATATATTCACTATCCTTGAGTTTAGTTGCTCTCTTTTCTTCTCGTCGTCACTTAATTCACTTTCTTCCTTTGGTACTGCTTCACCACTTGTTGACCATTTCATAGGCTTGGTCCACTTGATGTCTATCACGTCTGTATAGTTACGACCAATATCTTTGAGATAGTGAACCATTATTGACTTCCAATATCCGTAGTTATCACCGTTTAGCATAGGTGCTAGATTAGATGAAGGTCCTACCTCTATGTTTTTATCCGCTTTAGGGCTTAATCTCATCGAATTACATTACGGTGCTTGCTCTTATACCAATTAAAATTTGATGGCCCTAACTCTTTTCGACTAAGTCACCTAAGAGGCAACTTAACCAGTTACAACTCAAACCTAATCTGTCAATCACTTATAAATATCTTTGTTTCATTGAAGTGATTTAATAAGATATACAAAGGATCTACTTAAGAATAAATTTAATACAAATATAAAATCCTATTCTTAACTTAGATACTAATTAGCAGTAGATAAACAAATAGTACTATTAAAACTATTAGAGAATCAATCCAAGTATTATAACTGTAAAAATAATAGTACGTCAATGCCTAGCACAGTTTATAACTAATAATCAACTAATAGCTTGTAGTACAATAAACTGTGTAAGATAATCTACTACTTGCTCAGACATTACTGAACTAGTACTTACAAACACCTATAACTCACAAACAAACTAAATGCAATATAAACAAGTGGTAGTTCAGTAGGAACTGAACTAGACTTAAAGTGGGCTCCTAAGTTCCTGCTAAGTATTTTAGTTGAGTAAGTTGATGACATCCAAGTCCTTCCTCCAGACGACGATGATGATCGTGACTTAGCGCTCTAAGTGTCGAACTAACTCGATCTATCGGATCCTAAGTTAGTGTCCTTCAAGTCGAACCAACCCGGTCCATTTAGATACTGAGTTAGTACCTCCCTGATCTGATTCAGTTGAGTTGCTACTGAACCAGAACCTTCAGATCTGACTCAGTTATATGATTACTGAATTAGATACGTTAGTAACAGCTAAATGATGTGATCTTGTAGATATGGTGATCTAGAGATCTAATGGACTGTTCATGCTATGAACTATTTGTGATGGAGGTCTCTCTAATTCAAGTATGTTTGTGCTAGAGATTTTGGACGATTGGATCGGTCTTAAATATTGGAGTTAAACTTATCTGATCTATTGACGTAACGAATTAGTCTCTCGAGACTGGTGTTTAGGTTTGGAGACTTAAAAATAAATTGAACAAATAATAACAAATTAAGTGTGCTTGTTTGATCTAATGGATGTAACACCTCAACGAGTAGAAACTCGACCAGTTGTTACAGTTTAGCGGATGCGTTAAACAATCTTGAAACAAATAGGTTTTTGCACAGACTTGTAAAAATGCGATAAGATGGATAGAACAATTCTCGCTTGGATTAGATCGAACTGTTAGAGCATATAAACATTGTTGGTTTTGGCACAATATAGATTAAACAAGAACAAGAACAATAGAGACTAAACGTGAGAGATTCAATACGAAACAAATAAAAAAAAATTTTAAAATTTATTCTATTAAAGATATATCGCGGTTCGGCGTTAAATAGCCAACACCTACGTCCGCGGACCAAAGCGCCGGGTAGAAATTGCTTACAATGGGGAGAGTAGTATAACTCGAATTACTCAGATGCGTGTACTAGCCACATGTCAAGACTATTGTTGTAATTTGATTATCTCCTATGTAAATTCTAGACCTACGACCAACCTATTATAGGACCCTACCGATAACGAGCCACGACCGGCTAGTACTCTCGATCTCTACACACCATTCTATGAATTTGGATAATCTATGATAAAAAAAACTAAAGGGTAGAGCAGAATGGAAGTCACTCTATCTTCCTCCTTGTGCTCTATTTGTGAAAAAATCCTTAGATGAAAATCCATCTTCTATTTATGCTCACTTGGTGCCTTGATAGTCACTTCTTGATGAAGAGAATGATCTGATTTGATCCGATTCTAATGATTTACTAACCAAATATAATTTCTTCATTGACAAGAAACTGAATCAGTATATTTTTCTTTTATACACGATTTAGTTTCCTTTTCGATTCTTGCTTCCTGTGAGTCGTATAGTTGTCACCCAGCCGTTGATTCTTCTATGTCACCAAGCTCCTTATGGTTTCTTCAACATATTGACAGTTGATCCCTCCATGTCATCGATCTTCAATTGATTTGCTCTGTTAACACATAGACCGTTGAACCCTTTATGTCATTAACCTTTGTTCATTTATTTCGTTGATATTCAGAATGCATGGATTAATGAATCGACAGTTATATGTTACAGGGACTTTTAACTAACTTTATTTAACAATAAAAAAGTGACAATTCTGAAACCATGATCGTGCATTCACAATCTCCCCTTTGACACTTTTTGACAAAACATAACTAAAAATAACATAATCGTAGTATTTTGATTATTTGAAAAAAAAAATGAAACAAACAACCAAAATAAACAACAAAAATTTCTCCCTTTTTTAACAAGGACCAAAGATTTTTTTTTAAAAGAAAAATAAAAGAGGATTAGCTCCTCTTAACCTAAAAAAATAAAAAATAAAAGAAGCTTCCCTCAAGCAAGCATAAAACACTTATTAAACAGAATTAATAAAAAATACAAACCCACAAAGTAAATCACTGATTTTTATCATATATAAAGAGAGTTTGAGACCTGTTGTTGGTACTGAGCGAGCTTGAGACGTTGCGTTTTGAGGGAGAGTATAGCTCGATCCACATCTGTGATCTTCGGCTTCTTGACCAATAAATTACCCATCTACGTATTTCCTTACTTTCAAAACTCAATTGATTGGTTGAACGATTCGAAAAAAAAATCACAAAAGGAAGAAACAAAAAAGGAAACAAAGTTTCAGTTGAGTACTGACGAGTCCAACGAACGACGATCCGTATTTGTCCTTATATACGTGCCGCTTTGTTCAATGTTTCAACAAGGTCCTTTTATAATTTTTATTTCAGTTGGCCATTCAACTTTACATATTTCTGCCAACCATGGCTCAATGATTTAGATGTTATCTCATATGTGAAGTCATGAATTCGATTCTTAGGGAACGGACTTTGGATTGGCTATTGTATTATCAAAAAACCCTTACATATTTCTTTATATGAGATCTCTAACTTAAAAATGTATCGAACGTGCAGGAGGATTGTGTTGTGTCGAGTCGCGGCATTAATTTGCAATGAACCGGCAATATTCCAACTGTCTGCGAATTCTATTCTTGTACTCCTCTCTCAATGAAAAATAATTAATAGGAGTATCAGATCACAGAAGATAAAATTTGATCTCAAGCTGAAATCTCGGCCAGGTCCGAAATTGACTTCAAAAGAAGAGGAGGTGATTCTCGAATAGTCTTTAGTTCCGGTGAAAATTTTAATTCGAGATAGAACGATATATCAACATGAACTGAAACTCGATTAATCTCAAGTTGGTACTAATTTCATTACTAACAAAACATCACCATTACAAAATTTCAACCTCGATTGTGGACAAACCAAAATTTCAACGAATCGAGAAGTCACCACTATTGCAAAATCCCTTTAAAATAAAATTTATTCTCTTTGATAGCAATAAAATTTATCTTTAGGGAAAAAAAAAAAGGAATTACATTTCTTGTTACACGAGATAATTAATAATCACACTTCAATAAAAAATGAAACACACGTACACACAATGCAGAAGCAAGAGTAGAAAAAATGAATATTGCTTATCGCATGCATGGAGATGATAAGAAAGAAGTTTTAATTAGTTTTGATGGAAGCTAATTAGTAATTAGTTATTGGCACATTGGAAGCGCTTGATGTTCTTGTTTCCAGTACACTCGTCGAGCGCCGAGTTAATCATAAGAGGGATATCAATGCCGATGATTCCGTAAAGAAGGCCGACTTTAATGTCCATGCAAACGCAAGCAGCCACTTCCAGGTCGAGCAATCCTTCAATTAACGGACAACAATCGCGGGGTTCTGATTGAGGGCTTCCGATTTTGAGGTCGACCAGACCGTTAAGGGCGTTAACACAAATACCCAACCTAGCCATATCCATTGAGCATTTAGAATCTTTTGATGATGATGATGAGGTGGAAGACGTCGTTAAAGCTTGATCATCCAAGGGACGAAGACAGCTGACTGCAGTGAAGAAAAGAATGTTGAAGAGTAAGACAAGAGCTGCTTTTGATGATGCCATGATCTCGATCTCTCTAGCTAGTAATAGATAATTAATTAGTTAGTTAATTAGAAATATCTATGCTTTATTAAGCTTAATCAGGTGAAAATAATATTGTTTGGTGTGATCAGATGAAGAGAGCGCTAAGGTTTTTATACAGAAAACTAGAGCTCGATGATTAATTTGTTTAATTAGCACAAACAAGAATTATAATACTACGTTGCTAGAACGAGGCTTCCACTCACATTGACATGAGCGATGTCCCTAAGAAAAGTCTTTCACACAAGCTGTCAAAATATTTATGACAAATTAACAAGCAAATTATATCATATATTCTTCATCCGTTCATCATGCACATCATCTATTTTATTATTTAGTTATTTATTTATTTTGTAATTCAAGTTTCAAGCCCAAAAATATAATTCCCAAATTTTTCTTGAAGCATATGATGTTCCTAAGAAAATCTTTGCTTCAATCTGTCAAAATATTCATGACAAACAAGCAAATTATATATTCTCCGATATGCGTTGATCATGCACATCATCAAGTACCGTTGATCAAGCAAATTATTATTATTATATTGTTATCATTATTATTATTATTCTCATTATTATTATTATTATTATTTAATGCAAGCCCAGAAATATAATTCCCCAGCTTTTGTTGAAGCACGTCTTTTCAATTTGTTATAATTATAAGCACTAGTTAGAGCTCCCGTCTAACTATATATGTGTATACTCGTTTTAATGAAAAAGAATGAGAATAGAATGAATTGAATTTTGATTAGAAATAAGAGTGTGATTAGAAAGTTGAAAAATTAATAGGTATTATAATTTGATTAAAAATAATTTTTTAAATAATAAATAAAAATAATTATGTGTCAAATTTTAATTTGTCAATAAAAAGTCACGTGTTAAATTTTGTTTCGACAAAAAAAATCTACAATTAAAATAAATTAAAATAAATGTTCTATTGTCTAGAAAATATCTGCATATATGTACCCAAAAGGAAAAAAAAAGGTTTATATTTCATAAAATAGTGATTTGGCTGCTAATTCATTAGGTCCAAGATTAAAAAGTACTCCATTTTCATTAACAACCAGCCTATATAACGTATCATATAATATTGATAACACTATTTCATTAACAACCTGAATCTCGTATTCGTTTTGTATTACTTTGAGAAAAAATTAATCAACCCCAATCATTTATGCTACTTCACTTCAAGATTAAATGTAGCATTGTCTTTGATAGAGATCTTGGAATTGATCTTAACAGCAAGAAAGACAACATCAAATAAAAAGCACCTTCAAATGAACTAGATCCAATAATTTGCAGTTAAAGAAATTGATACAGAACTAGAAATTTGATGATTGTTGCTTTCATGTTATTGATTTTAATGAGATATACTATTTAACGGCTAACTCTCAGTGTTTAAGGTAGAAAATCTTAAAAATAAACTAAGACTAGCTTGATTTAGTTATTCTTAATTGTACCAATACAAGATGGAATTTGAAAACTAGAAAAAGATTGATGAACTTTCAATTTCTACCGATTTTCATTAAAAGCTCATAATTGAGAAAGAAAATACAATAAATCTTATATAGTGATCTCAAAATAAATCTAGACGTCATAATTTGCAATTATAATAATCAGAAAATGAAAATCTGAGCTGGTTTTACAATACCAGAAAAACAACAAAAATAAAACAGCTAGTGGATTTGTACCTGTCTGCACTTAATGCCAAATGACAAGGAAATTCGGTTTTTCTTGCTCCCCATTTCTTCTCTAAAGTTTTTACTCCTTTGGTAAAGTAAACTGGTGAATTTTGTTGCAGTAGAAACTTTTTCTTCCTCAAGATCAGATCAAACTAGCAAAATGTTTCAAATGTTGACTTTGGAGTTGACTTCTTGATTCAACCATGGAAGATGAATGTGACCATTTCTGAAATACTTTAAATGATATTCTAAATGATTATGTAAAACTACTTCTTCATTCTCTTCACTGGAAATTAAATTGATTAGTAGACTTGTTTAAGCTTCTTTATTCTCATCCTTTCATGTTCTAATCTTGTAGAAACCTCCATTACAACTTCTAAATGTATAATGTAGCTCAACTGAATCAAGAGGAACGAGAAAAGTCCATAACATACATTTTCCCCAATTTTGACAACTAACTATGAACTCTAGACTAATCGAGTACGTATTTTATTCATTACTAAGTAATTACTAAAATTGATTTCACTATTAGATTCAGAACATCAAGTTGACACTAAATGGACTTCTGAATCATCAAAATCCATCAACTATAGCAAAAGATAGATAAACCCTAATTATTTGGAAGAAAGAGAACCTGAACAGTAATGAAACCCCACCTGGATTTGGGGCTTTTCGAATGACCAATTTGTGAGTCAATTGGAGGGTATGTTGTTGTTCCTGACATCATCCCAATCATAGCCAGCTATCCCTTACCTTCGTAAATCCGATCTTCGGCCAATGGAGAGTGAATTGCATTTCCAGCTACAGTACTTTCTAAACTTTCAGTGACATCCTTGAGGTTTTGTGCAGAGACACTGAGATCCTCCAACTTCTCTCGATGTGCTATTTCGTCTCTCTCTGCAACAATAATCTCTTCTTCAGCAACTCTACCTGAACTGATCCTAGGCTCATTTCCGACAGCTTGTTTTTGCTCCGGTATGCTTCAGTTTCATCTTAAACGTCTCAAAGAAGACTTTTGCAGCTGCTTTTCCCAAGATTGTGCCTTGATGCTCTGCTTTCTTCTATCCAAGCTTCTGCTTAGCCGCATTGTTCTTCTTTCTTCCATTCTTGCCTTTTATTTCAATCCTGGAGCTCATCAAACTCTACAAAAAATTTTGGTAAATAGGCCTCATAAAATAAGCAACCTTAACAGTCTTCATCCGTAACTTACTTTTAAGGGAGATTCAAAAAAACTTACTTTCAAGAGTCCCTCAGTAGGGTTCTTTGCGCATCTTATTTCCCGCATTTTTTAGTTAATTAATGAGTACTACTAAAATTTGGCACCTGATTATAAGTTAGCACAAGATATTTGTATCTTTTTCTTCTGAATGATTCAACACGATGTCAGTTTAAGATTAATACATCTTAATTTAAAATTTACATTTTATAATTAAGATGTTGTATTCGAATAATATATAATTAGACTATTTGTTTTATGAACATATGCATATGAGTAACTAAATACTTTTTAATAATAAATATTTAGAAATCATATATTTTTTAATGTTAAGAAAATGTTAATTGAATATTATAAACTGTCGATATTAATACAAAAAAGGTCTCAAAGGCGATAAGTAATCACTCAAAAATTTAAAATCCTTTTCTTCTCTCTTGTTTTCAAACGTATTCAGAGTGTCCAACAACTCTAGTTTTTGTCTCGAGATGCTATAGGTAGGATGGTGTTTCCATGGATGGGTAGGGGGGGAGGGGGCACGAGAAACTCTAAACCTTTGGGAAATCGTCAATCAATGTTTTTTCCATTCTAATTCAAACTTTCAAAATCTGTTCAAGCTCAATATGGCAAATCTTCTAGGTGATGTGAATCATAATTGGTTATGTTTCTTTTTTCATTCATTTTAAGAAGAACTCATCCGATTTAGGTCTGAACATACCAAATCAAAAGTATCTAAGTTTGGTTTCGTTTATTATTTCTCGGAGAAGGAAGCTCTCGATGCCATTCAAGCTTTGGATTGAGTTAGGATTAGAGTTGGGGATATGTCTATGAGTTTTGCACTATCAAATGGAGTTAGGCGTGTTCGTGAGACTTATTACATCTCGAGAGTCGAGAACAAAGCCAACTTGCATCCTTAAAAAATGTTTAAATTTGATAGACCTAACTCTTTTTCGACCAAGTCACTTAATATGACGACTCAACGAGTTAGAACAAAAATCAATCTAATAATCACTTGAAATATTAACTATATTTTGGAACGAAGTGATTAAAAGATTACAATTGAACTACTTAAGAATATTCTAATTGAAAATCTAATTAATAGTAATGAACTGGAACAGTTTAGTGGATACTAAACCAGTACTGACAGAAATTGTTTACAACCTAAAGATAACTCTAAGTGTGATAAATTCTAATGAGTCAATTTCTCTTACGAATTACAATGGAAATGGAAACTTAAGTGGAATGGTATTGGACTAGTTTAGTGAAGTTGGAATTACACTAATGATGGATGAACTAGTTTAGTTAATTAGTTGATACTGATCCTACGAAGTCTGAAAAAGTTTACTAATGATTTGATCATAGAGTTGAACTGTTGGATAAATTGTTTTTTTTTATTAATCGAACAATTAATAAAGTTGATACAAAACTATATTCAAATTAACAAAATAAAAGATAACAAGAGGGAAAGTGCATGCTATATCAAGACACATTTGACTTGAGTATAGTTTTTTAATTGTCATTTTTTGACCTATGAGTGTCTAAATGACACTGTGATTTTAGAATATTAAGAGATTTACGATCACGATAAATGAGTATATTTGATATCTTAATATCTTAACATAATATTTAACATAATATGTGATAGAAAGGTTGCAAAAGAATTGTCACTAGAAATGCTGACATGAAATACGTTAATGATCAGGATTAAATCACATGGTGAATTTGGATTGATGACATTGCAAGATCAAGGGCTAAAAATGAAGACATCTATGTCAAGGAAAGAATCCGGAGATTTAAAGACAAAATAATGTGACAGGAAACTGGATCAACATAAAAGAAAACAATTGTTCCTTGACTCTCAAGCATCTCTATACATGGAATATACTTATGTATGAATCAGTTTACGAATTAATATGAAATAAAATCGTATATGATTTGAACATCAAGTGTTGAGTGATGACCAAGGCATTGGAGATTATAAATAGAAGATGTTCTTGCTACAAGAAGATTTTGCACAAACACAGCACGGGAAGGAGATTAAAATAGAATGAAGTCCATTCCACTCTAGTCTTCGTTTGTTGCCATAGATTTTCCAGATCCTCAAGAGTGGTGTGTAGAGATCGAGAGTTCTAGTCAGGCTTGGCTATGATTGGTAGCGTCCTAGAATAGGTTGGTCCTAGACAGGCTTGGCTGTGATTGGTAGCGTCCTAGAATAGGTTGGTTCTAAGTCTTACATAGGAGATTAATCAACTTACTCATCAAAGTCTTGTCATGTGGCTTATACACTACATCTAGACAATTTGGAATTATTACTCTCCTCATGGTAAGCAACTACTACCCGACCCTTTTGGTCCGCGGACGTAAGTGTTGTTTATAACACTGAACTACGATATAGTATTATCATTAAATAAAACAAGACCGTATTTTGTTATGCACTGAATCTCTCCCGTTATTCTCTACTATTCTAGTTTTTGTTTAATCTATCTCGTGCCAAAAATCAACAACGTTTATATGCTCCAATAGTTCGATCTAATCTATGTGAGAATTGTTTTATCCATCTTATCGCACTTTTATAAGACCTATTTGTTTCGGGATTGTTTAACGCATGCGCCAAACCGTAACAACTGGTCGAATTTATACTCGCTGATGTATTACATCCCTTAGATCAAACCAGCATGCTCAAATCGTTATTATTTCTTTGATTTATATATAAGTCTTTGAACCTCGACACCAGTCTCGAGAGACTTATCTTTTATATGTCAGCCGATATAATCAGTTTAACTCCAATAGTTAAGATTGATTTATTCACTCATAGTCTCTTAAGCATAAACATATTTATTTAGTTAGACTTTCGGTTCAGACAGTTCACCACACAAACGTCCCATTAGATCTTTAGATTATCAGTTCTAAAGATCCAATTATCGACAACTGTTGCTGATGTAACTGATTCAATTATCATATAATTGAGACAGATCTAAAGGTTCTGGTTCAATAGCAACTCAGCTGAATCAGATCAAAGAGACACTAACTCAGTATCCAAATTGACTGGGTCGGTTCGACTTGAAGGACACTAACTCTGGATCTGATAGATCGAGTTAGTTAGACATTTGGAGCACTAAGTCACGATCATCATCATCATCCGGAAGAAGGACTTGAGCGTCATCAACTTACTCAATTGAAGTGTATCAACATAAACTTAGGAGTCCACTATAAGTCTAGGTTCAGATTCTTCTGAACTAACACTACACTATCAATAGCATTTAGTTTATCAGTAGAAAATAAATTGCTTGTTAGTACTGATCGAGTTGTTTCTGACCAAGTACTTGTTTATCTTTTCACAGTTTACTATACTCTGAGTTACTAATTGATTATTAGTCATAAACTGTGTTAGGTTTCATAGTACTATGGTTTTTATAGTTATTATACTTGGATTGTTTCTCTAGTAGTTTAACTGTTTTAATAGTACTATTTATTTATCCGCTGCCATTTAGTATCTAGTTTAAGAATATGATTTCATATTTGTGTTTAGTTTATTCTTAAGTTGATCTTGCGTACATATGATTAAATCACTTTAATAAAATCGAGATATAAACAAGTGATTGTCATATTAGGTTTGAATTGTAACTGGTTAAGTTGCTTCATAAGCAACTTAGTTGAAAAGAGTTATGACTATCAAATTTCAAAGAGATAACACAAGATATTTCACGACAAAACCTTTGTTCTTTATTTATATCGCAGTTCAGTGAATTACGTATACTTATTATGCTGGTAATAAAACTAAATAAGAGTTATTATATAAGGGAGAAAGCCCCAAATTCCCTAGTGGCCAAATACACATTGTTTGCTCACAAGGTATAGTAATTGTGATCTCCTAGTAATACTAGACCTTACGATTCCTATTTTACTTAGCCGGCAGGCTAGTCCTCTCTACTCTATGTTGCCAATCTTTTGAGTTAATGAAGCTATGACATCAAATGGGGGAGAACCTCTCCCTCTCTCCAATTTTCTCTCTCAAGAAATAATGTTTGTGCAAATGAGTCTATGGTATTTATAAATTTGTTTATAGGCATGATTTTTCCTTACTTTTCACTCAACTGTTGATTAGAAATTTGATCTAATCTTCACTTTCCTATTAGAATATTTAGTTTCATTTCTTCTGATCTTGTTTCTTTTTCTGCTACGAGGTTTGTTTCCTTTTGTGTCGTAATTTTGATCATCGAAATCTCTCCATATCCTTGACATTCGTGATCCATACTCATTAATGTTAAATGTCAATTATTGATCATGCCATCTTGGTAATTCTATGTTTCTTAACAAGCCGATCTTGTCTATTGCTTTATACACCTTGGTACTCCAAGTGAAGTTTTAAGAGGATAAACCAAATCTTTGTATCGTGATTAATTGAAGTACTATTTAACTATTACATCAATTCAAAGAAATGTTTAACTTGATAAATGTTTTGTCGATTCAAACCAATGTCTTACTCGATTTAAGACAATATACAATATTTTTTATTTAACCATATGTTCTGAAGAAAACATTCATGTTTATGGTTAAAAAGTGACAATCTATGTGCCTATAATCGAATCATGTGCCTATAATCGAATCATGAAATGTCTCGATATAGCATTTATTCACAAATGCAATCAAATAATGTTGGGATAGTTTGAATATTTTGTAGGAGAATGTACCCTTTGGTGCCAGATGATGCAATAAATAAATAATTATTTATTTAAGTTTTAAATGATACAACTTAAATAAATTATATCTCGTCATGATATAAGCATGATTCAATGTGTCTTTTCGAATTGCATCTCTTGAATCCTATAAATAGACGTTGTAAATTGTCATTGTCATTCACTTTAAACAAATTTATGCATTAGGCTATTAGAAATTTACATAAATCCTCCTTGCACACGAAACATTCGCTCATATAATCTTCTAACGGGAAATTATATGAGACCGTTGTCCGCTTAAATTTGACAACTTTGTCGTATCTCAAAAGGAATATTGCATTAACCCGAAAATGCTAGTGGGGCAATAAATTCCTTACGGAAAGCATTTTCGTGCCTTGTACTTATTATCTTTGTTCGTTTAGTTTGTCGAAACCCATATTTTTTTTAACAAAAAAAGTTTGGAAGGAGAAGAAGAAACCGAGTTTTAATTTCCAAACCGAGGACGGTAATGAGGAGTGGATGCGAAGGATTCTTGTTGGCCATCTCTTGCCTCCTCTAGCTAGTGCAGATGCGATGGAGAGAATAAAAGAGGAAGTCCCGTATATCGTGAAGGTTACGATGATGAGTACATCTAGGATGCTAATAAATTTTGACTCTCTAGATGATAAGGAATGTGTTATGCATAATGGACCAATTTGGTTGCTAGAGGCTTTGGAAATGCAGAAGTTTGGCCCGTGACGGACCTCCAATGGAAAGTTCGTAGAATTCATGTAGAATGGGTTCCTCTTCACGCATGGAGTGAGAGCTTTTTTAATAAGTTATCTAGTGGTTATGATTGACTATGACACACTATTTAGGAGTAGATTTGATCGTTATCATTTTTAGGTTCAAGTTAATATTCATCGTGGGATATATTCCATATTACTTTCTGGTGGCTATAGACAATAAGGTTTACGATTTAAAAATTATTAAAGAGGAACATATATATGTTAGCCCCATTATCTTTTGCAAATAAGTGTTCAATTAGAAAGCTAATTCTAGCGAGACTCAGACCGGTTTGGGAGTTGGAATGATAGGAGTTGGCAATGTCAGCGATGTTGTTCCCGATTCTCTGGAGGAAGAAGATAGAGGCATAATCGATTTGAGTCCTAATCATAGTTGCTCTCCTTTGCAGGAGCCTCACATCCCTACAATTCAAATTTAAAATGGTGAAAATAGAGGAGTTATCGAATTATTTGGAGGATAAATTTCAATCATTGAAGAGTTGGTGAATAATACTTGTGTATGAATTGTGTCAGATCAGGGAAACTAATCAAACACCACTTTTTTAAATAAACGGAGAGGAAATCAATTAATTTTGCCAAATCCAGTGTTTATTTTAATGGAAACGTCAGTATGGAGCTGAGAGATCGTCAAAAAGCTAAGCTTAGTGTGTCGACCATTATGACTGACAGTAACTATCTGTCCTTTAACCATTGGCACGAAGAAGACGAGACATTTTGAGTTTCTTCAAGATAGGATAAATAACAAAATGGCTAGGTGGAAAAGAAACTTCTCTCTAAAGCTGGTGAGGAGACTCTGATAAAATTAGTCTTGCAATTAGGTCCCTTGTATGTTATGAGTGTTTTCAAACTGCCTAAAGGTTTCTGTGAAAGTTTATAGACTTACTCTGCTAAGTTCTACTGGGGTTCTAAAGAGGTCGCATGAATCTTCATTGAACATCTTGGGACAAAATATGTTTAGCTAAGAAGGATGAAGGTATGGGTTTTCATTCTTTAGAAGCTCTTCTCGCCAAGCAGATAGTTAAGAGTAATGTCTTAGCCGTCTTCTTTGATGGCTCGTGTTCTTAAAAAATAAATATCATAAGCATGAGATTTTTCTCGAGGCTCAAGTCGGCAAGTCTCTGTCTGATATATGGAAGGGCCTCTCTGTGAGGCATATTCTGTTTTACAGGCTAGTGGGCAGCGACGCATTGAGAATGGACACCAGGTACGCATTTTTCTGATAGATTGGTGAAAAACTTGCATGGTTTTCTTGTACCTTTAGATGGGGCCGTTGTAAACCCGGATTTTTGAATCGTGTAAATGTTCTTATCTTATTGGCAGGAAATATATATAGTGAAAGACAATAAAAGACAATGGCGAAGCCACGTTAGACTTTGGGTGTTCAGTTTATGGAAAAAAAAAATTATTCCTTCCGTTCCAAAATAGATACAAATTTTTCAATGCAAATTGCATGTAAAAATTTGCATCTATTTTGAGACGGAAATAGTATATAACATATGTATTCCACATATATATAGTTTAATTAGTAGAGAGAAATTCTTTTAAAATTCTATTCATTAAGTCAATTTAGGTAAAAAACACACACCATAGGGGAAATTTAATTTTGTGTTTGTTTATATTTTAAAAAATTGAACATCCAATAAAATGTTCGTCCCGGTGGAGGACCCATATTCTTAGGGAAATTTTTCTTGTGAGATTGTTAGATGCTATACAAGGTATGCCTATTGCTAATGTGAACTCTCCTGATTAACTTGTCTGGACTCATCATCGAAACGGCGTTTGTAAAGTTAAAACAGGATACGAAGTTGCCAAGACCATTCTGGCCGAGAGGCAAAATTCGTCCCCTTTACCGTTGCTTTCATCTTTTACATCTTAGGACAAGGTATGGTCACTTGCACTTCCTCCTCATAGTAAACAGTTTTGTTGGAAGTTGTGCAAAGGTTTACTTGGCACTAGGGATAACCTTAATCGACGTGGTAAGTTGTTGCCTTCATTGGGAAAGTTGCTTTGACGAGGGTCAGTCAAAACACATGTTAATTCAAGCATTGTTGTTGGTCTAAGTCTCCGTGGGATTTGGTCAACTTATCTTGTGAGTCTGGCCTGACAATCCTTAATGCTTCGGCATGGTTGCCTTGGATTTTTGAGTTCTTCTTGGATGGGGATTGTTTGTCGAAGTTTGTCATTGTTTGTTGGCGTACATGGAATAATCATGATAAAATTGTTTCGAGCATGTGTGTGAGTGTGCTAGTTGTAGTTCTAAGGCTATACGCCGATCGCTTATTGAATATTCACATTTGGAGTAATTGACTTTGGTTCAGAGACCCATTCATTGCCCTTCTAGTCCGTCTCTTTGGACAAAACCGACTTCAAGAAAACTAAAAAAATACTTTGATGTTGTTTATGCTTTTGAATCAAAAGC
Organism: Rutidosis leptorrhynchoides; assembly: GCF_046630445.1. Classification (NCBI taxonomy): domain Eukaryota; kingdom Viridiplantae; phylum Streptophyta; class Magnoliopsida; order Asterales; family Asteraceae; genus Rutidosis; species Rutidosis leptorrhynchoides. The sequence continues at coordinate 48,220 of NW_027266605.1, forward strand.
TAAAAGCTTTGGATTCATAATAAGGAATGATGCTGGTAATTTAGTTGTACATGGAGAATTTGGTTTACTGCCTGCTGCAGAAGACGTTTTTCATGCGCATTGTTTGGCTGTTGGCCGTGCAGTGGCGTGGGCAGCAAGGATGGGTATACTGGTTGTACATCTGAAAGGTTGCAATCAATTGTTGATGGAAGAGGTGAGATCTTCGTCATAGCTGCGGGACTTCTGATAAAACAGAGTAAATCTAGTACAACATGTTGAATTGTGATAGTTTTTTAAGTTTGATATGAATCGGTAATTAAAGAATATAATTTAAAAATATGAGTCTAGTTTTAATTGATATTACTTGTGCAAGTATTATTGTTCTGATGGGTTTAGTTTCCTACTTTATTATTTTATAGTTTGATTACGATTAGATTTGGTATTCCTATTTACTAATTAGGATTAGAGTCTTGTCTTTATAAAAAGCACACACCTTATTTATTTTAATTTGTATACAACAATTTTACTATTTGAATAAATACACTTGATCTGGCTCTTTTACTTTGTCAGTTTGTCTCAATTTTAACGGTTGGTATAAGAGCCATATATCTTAAGGAACCTGTACGTATATCCTCCCCCATAACAATCGTTACGTTCTTTGACGGAAATAACTATCAATTATGGAAGAGCCGCATAAAGAATTACTTGAGAGGTTATGACCTTTGGAGAGCAGACGATAAAGGTTCGAATCTCGTAGAGCTAAGTGAAGATGCAAACATCGAAGCAAACAAATACATGGAGAAGGAGGAAGCAAAGGCGTTTCGTACCCTAAATGAGGCTTTGGGATAAGCGAAAAAAAAGAGCACGCTGACTCAGAAAATATCAAGCAGATGAGGTTAATCAAATTAGAGAGCGAGTATGATCAAATGCGGATGGCTGATATGGAAGTTTGCTGCTTAGTTAGAATGTGGTGAAAAGTTTTAGAGGTGTACGAGCAGAATGGTGTGTCGGATAGGAAGAACCGAATAGTGTTTGAAATGTCTAGAAGTATGAATTTTGAAAAGAATTTACCCAAAGCATTTTGGGCAGAGGCTACAAACACGACTGTGTATGTTCTAAATCGTCTTCCAACAAATACTGTGAAAGGATGACTCCATACGAAGCTTGGTTTAGTATAAAACCTACGGTGAGACATTTGAAAACATTTGGCTCCATTTGTTACCTGCATATTGTTGGAATTTGCAGGCTCTGAACCGTGACCACAGGACGAAGACACTGCCAATCACAGCTCAGCAAAAACGAAAGACAGATGAACATGTGCTCACAGGACAATTAACACAGTAACTGGAAACAGTGATGAACACAGTCCAGAAAGCTAAATGAAGAAAACGAAGATTAAGAAAACTGAAACAAGAACAGGATTGCAATCATATCCATTTGTGAAAACGATTTAATGCTAATCTTAAATCTAAGGCTTAACGTTGGTATCTAAATTGTTTGGGTCCTAGAAAACTAATTTTGGTTTCTGGGTAATCTATGGTTTCTCTCACCAATGCAACCAAGCTTTTAAAAACTGTAAAAATGAAGAAAAATGGCGATTTCAATTTCTGATTTCTTTATCTTGTATTAAACGCCCACTTAACTTGTTTTCCACAATAACAGAAAGTCCTATATATAGCCTAACATGCTCGACTCCTAATTGAAAAAGGGAAAGCAAATACAGTCTAGATTTTTAGAAAACCAGAAATCATAAAGTAAAAACTAAAAGTGGTATTCTCCCACACAATTTCATTTTTCTTCTCCCAATACAACTGTAATTAACCTCTTGACTTGGTCACAAAGTATATTTGAGTAAATCCATACTGTAAAACAGTAAAACAAACAGACTGCACTTCGTCTTCTTCCTTACGAAAAAACGCCATTTTTGTTGACTTTCGGGTTGACTTTTGTTCTGAGCTTAATCATGGCTGAATCTTCTTCTAAACTTCATCTACCTACTACTAAGATCTTCTCTGAACTTTAACTTGAAAGAAAACAACAATAAAATTTGAATTTCACCGTTTACTGTGCAACCACTGTTTGGTTTCTTGAACTCCAGCTGAATATACCACTGCCAAAACTGCAACAATAGCCACTCCTGCTTCTACAGTTTTCACTCATAGCATAGCTAGCATCACTAAACACAAGCAGTTCCTATTTCCACCAGTTTTAAACCAAATGCCAAAATTTAAACTGTGTTTAACATACCTGAAAATTCTCTTCAAGTATACTGCATGTGTCTTGGAGGGGTTGGCACAGTAGCTTGCCATTATGTTGACTGAACAGGCTATATCTGGTCTTGAGGCACACAGGTACATCAGAGATCCAATCATGCTCCTGTACTGTGAAGAATCAAACTGCTCACCAGCCTTTGTCGAATCCAGCTTCAACTGATTTTCCATAGGAGTTGCTATCCCATTGCAGTCTTCCATTTTATATTTCTTCAACATTTCTGTGGCATACTTCTTTTGATGAATAAAGATGCCTGCTTCTCTCTGCTCAATCTCCAAGCCCAGGAAATATTTCATCTCTCCCAGATCAGTCATTTGGAATTCTGCCTTCATCATATGTTTGAAACTGTCCACCACACCTGTGTCAGTTCCAATGATAAGCAAATCATCAACATAAAGTGACAGTATGAGCTTTGCTCCTCCTTGGTTCCTGATGTAGAGTGTTGGCTCACTCTCACTATTCACAAAACCATTCTACAGCAGGTAGGCATTGATTCTGGCATACCAAGCTCTAGGAGCCTATTTCAGTCCATAGAGTGCTTTAACTAGCTTGTACACCTTCTCTTCTTCTCCTAGCACAACAAAACCTTCAGACTGTTGAACATAGACTTCTTCCTCCAAGTACCCATTCAGAAAAGCTGATTTGACATCCATTTGGTGGACTTTCCAGCCATAATTTGCAGCTAGTGCTAACAGCATCCTCACTGTGTCCAGTCTTGCCACAGGTGCCATACTCCTGCTTATAGCCTCTAACCACCAGTCGAGCTTTATGTCTATTAACAGAGCCACCAGCATTCAATTTGACTCTAAAGATCCACTTTGTATCAATTACCTTGGCATGTTCTGGCTTGTCGATCAGGAACCAAGTCTCATTGTCAGTGATTGCCTTCCACTCCTCTTTCATGGCTTGTATCCACTCTGGAGACTTTTCTGCCTGTTTGTAGGTCCTTGGCTCAATGCTTGCAGTCATCACTTCTTCAGCTGTGTTTAGAAATTCTGTCAGATCAGGCACAGGTGCTGGCTGAGCTCTGTCATATATTGACTGTATACTCCTCCTTCCTCTAGGTGGGGTGTGATCAATCTCTTCATTGCTTCCTATGCTTGCAGTGCTTCTTGTGCTCACAGGGGTTGTGTTCACAGGTTCTGTGCTCACAGGTACTCCTCCTGAGATTGAGCCAGCATTGTCTGGATTCCCTGCATCAAAATGAACAAACACATTAGGAGACACTGGTGATCCCTCATCATTTGATGAGTTTTCACTCAGTACCTTAGAAACTATTGGTTGCATTGGTATTTCATATAGTGTTTTTCATGGTGTGCTCACAGTAGGTTCCTCCCAATTCCACTCACCTAGTTCATCAAACCTAACACTAGTGGATATGATTATTTTTCCTGTAACAGGATCAAGTATTCTGTAACTTTTGAATTCTCCAGAGCTGTACCCCATCATCACACCTTTAATTGCCTTCTCTGACATTTTCTTCCTTCTCTGTTCTGGTATGTGAACATATGCAATGCTTCCAAATACTCTAAGATGATGCACAGTTGGCTTATATCCAAAGAGAGCTTCAAAAAGAGTTCTGTCTTTCAGTGCTTTGATCTGCAGCCTGTTTTGAATGTAAACAGCAGCAAAACATGCCTCTGTCCAGTATTTCTTGGGAACTTTCTTTGCAAACATCATGGATTTAGCCATTTCCACAATGGTTCTGTTTCTCCTCTCAGAAACCCCATTCTGTTCAGGGCAGTAAGGCACTGTCATCTGCTGGAAAACACCTTCTTTCTCACAGTATTCCTTCATCTCCCTGGAAATATACTCTCCTCCCCTATCACTTCTCAAGCATCTCACTCTACAGCCTGTTTCTGATTCTGCCTGAACCTTCCATTTTTTAAACAGCCCAAATAGTTGATCTTTTGTTTTCATAAAGAAGATCCATGAATACCTGGTGAAATCATCAATAAACTCCAGATAGTATTTGTTGCCAGCTGTTGACTCCACTTCAATAGGCCCACATACATCAGTGTGCACTAACTGCAGCTTCTCAGTTGTTCTCCACTGGCTTGAAGGAAAACTAGACCTGTGGCTTTTGCTCTTAGCACAGGGCTCACACACATACTTCATTTTTGCACACAGCTTAGGCAGCCCCTTCACAACTTCTTTTCTCTACATTGCAATTATGTTATCCAGGTTTGAGGGACCAAGCCTCATATGCCACAGCTTTGTTGTTTCAGACAAGGTAACAGTGTAGAATGTCCCTTCAACATCTTCCATCCTCAGCTTGAACATTCTGTTCACCTGTGGTATTCTGTGTACCAGCACCTTCTGTTCATTGAAAATTAAACATTCCTCATCCTCAAAATAAACAGCATATCTCTTCTCCAATAGCTGCCCTATGGTAATTAAATTTTGATCCAATTCAGGGATAAAATACACATACTCCAGTACTGATTTTCCAAATTTTGTCTCTAATTCTACAACACCTTTCCCTTCAACAGCTACTGTTTCACCATTTCCAAACCTAACAACTGCATCCACACCTCCACTAGTCTTTTCAACAAAAACTTCAACATTCCTAGTCATGTGATCAGAGCAGCCACTGTCTATAATCCACACATTATCTTTTTCATCATTTCTAACAGCAGAACATACCTCAATTGTGAAAGCACTTTCTTCTACTCCTCCTGTGTTTACACCTCTTGTGTTAACAGAACACTGTCCTGGTTGTGGGCTGTTGTGATTCTGCACTGGAGAACTCACTGAATGAGAGTTGTTGGACTGTGTTGAAGCGGCAACTGAAGCAGATCCTGGACTGAGCTGATTCTGCTGATGATAGGGAATCTGAGGCATCTGATTGTAGTTCACGGCAGGCTGTGCACACAGGTAATTTTCAGGTCCCTGCCACTGATTTGCCTGTGAATTCATTGATCCAGAGGCATAGTTTGTCTGGTACTGTTGTTGCACTGCAAATTGATTCTGAGAAGCTCCCAAGGGGGTGAAATTTGCATTTTGGCTTGGATGTTGATAGCTGTTGCTGTTTTGTCTCAGCATGGGATGCATAGGTGGGCTTTTTCCATATTCTCTGCTCATTGGATTCTGTTGGTCATCACACCACCTGCTGTAACACATAATATCAACATGCCCTTTCTTCCTGCAATAGTTGCAGATGGCTGCCTCATGCCAGAAACATCCTGCCTCAGGGTGGTTGTTCTTCTTGCTGTACTTGCACACTGGAAAACTGCCCCAGTTTGGATTTCTTGATGCCTGGTTATTGAATCCCCTGCCACCATTGTTTCTTGATCTCCAGGGCTGAAAAGATTGATTCTGAGGCATTCCTTGCTGATGATTGTGGAACTGTGGCCTCTGCATATAAGGAGTGACTTGATAGACCTGATTCTACATTTGCTTATTATGAGGCATATACTGTTGCTGAGGCAGTTGCTGGTGCATATGCTGTCCTGTATTGCCCTGAGGATGTGCTGTTTGCACCTGTGCTTGATTTCCAGGTTGTGTGTTGCCTGCACCTGTTTCCACACCTTCTAGAAACTGATTCAATGGTGGGATCTGCTGATGCCTGAACCTCTCTCCTCTAAAAGCAGCAACTACTTCCTCCTTCTCCTCCTTAACACCATATCTATTCTCATGGATCTCCAGAACATTAAACACCTCCTCTAGACTAACCGAACTAGAATCTTTCTGAAATTCCCTATTCAATGGTGCTACTGTTGCCTCAAACCTCAATGGCATATCCTCAAACAATTTCTCTACCTGCTCCTCCTTGCTAACAGCTATGCTATATGTTTTCATCTTCTACAGAATCTCCATATACCTAGACCTAGCCTCTACCACAGACTCCTCATCCTTTATTTTGAACTCTCTAAACATCTTTTCAACCTTCTTCCCTTTGATTTTCCTGGTCAGGTCACTCCCTTCATATTCCAGTTTTAACAACTCCCATATCTCCTTGGCACTAACACAGCCTATAATTTTTCTCAACATAACCCTTTCTACAGAACTTCTCAGCCATGCCTTGGCTTTTCTATCTTTTTCTAACAACTGTTCTCTTCTTCTCCTATCATCCTCGCCTAAATCCTCCATTCTAACCCCAATCGGTAAATCTCAAACTCCATTTACCACTATATCAGTCCAACCTAAATCATTAATAACTTCACCAGCCATTACAGACCACAAATCATAATCATCCCCAGCAAATTTAAAAACCCCATAATTGTTACCTGAAATGTCAAGATTCATGTTTACACAGGTCCCTGATATACCACCCAAAGCTCTTGATGCCAATGTTGGAAATTGCTTTGAACCGTGACCACAGGACGAAGACACTGCCAATCACAGCTCAGCTAAACAAAGACGAAAATGAACCTGTGCTCACAGGACAAGAAGCACAGCAACTGGAAGCAAGAATAGCACAACCCAGAAAGGTGAAATGAAGAAGACGAAGATTAAGAAAACTTAAACTAAAACAGGATTGTAATCATATCCATTTGTGAAAACGATTTGATGCTAAAACTTAACTCTAAGGCTTAATGTTGGTATCTAAATTGTTTGGGTCCTAGAAAACTAATTTTGGTTTCTGGATATCTATGGCTTCACTCATCAATGCAACCAAACTTTTGAAAACTGTAAAAAAGATAAAAACGGCGATTTCTGAATTTTCCTTCTTATTGATTGATTTTCTTTTTCGCATCGCAATTTGTGAATAACAGAGGGTCCTATATATATAGTCGAACATGCTCGACGTCCTAATTGAAAAGAGAAAGCAAATACAGCCTGGATTTTTAGAAAACCAGAAACCATAAAGTAAAAACTAAAAGTGGTATTCTCCCACACAATTTCGTTTTTCTTCTCCCAATACAACTGTAATTAACCTCTTGACTTGGTCACAAAGTATATTTGAGTAAATCCACACTGTAAAACAGTAAAACAAGCAAACTGCACTTCGTCTTCTTCCTTGTGAAAAACGCCATTTTTGTTGACTTTCGGATTGACTTTTGTTCTGAGTTTAATCATGGTTGAATCTTCTTCTAAACTTCATCTACCTACTACTAAAAACTTCTCTGAACTTTAACTTGAAAGAAAACAACAATAAAATTTGAATTTCGCCGTTTACTTGACGGCCAAGTTTTCTCCTAGCTACAGACCCATTTCACGATCGCCTTGGAACTTCAGTTTGAACCTTCAGTCTCCTTCAATGGAGTGTTCTCAACATTTTTCCGTCAACAAACACAGCTGCCATGCCTTAAACTGACAATGCTTGATTTCCGTTCTTCACAGAACAACTCGAACACACATTATGACTTCCAGACTATCCCAGACAAAATTGAGCATACCAACTTCTTCGTTTCAACAAGACGAAGCTACCCATTTAACTAATTTATTGAAAACTGCAGAAATTAACGACTTAGGCTGAAAATTAAAGATAGAACCCTAACCGATTTGGGGCTTTTCGATTTAGGGAATTGCTGGACAATTGCTCTTAGAAGTGTTGTAGGCGACACCTTCCTGAGCATTCTGATATATGCCACGGCCTCCGACTTTGCTCCGGCCGGTCCGCAGATCGTTTGCAGTGAATTCCGTCGAGAGCTTTTTTGAAACTCCACCCGAGTCCCTGAGTTTTCTTGCAGGTACAGCCAAGTCCTCCTGTTTCTGACGATGTGCCGTTTCGTCCTTTCTGCAGAAATACTTCTCTTCAACACTGCTCGACCTTCCAGTACACTGTTTTGCTTCCATCTTCTTCGAAAACTCTACTAGCATCTTGTAGAAGCTTTCCACAATCGAATTGTCGAAGACGGGCTCAGTTTCAGATGATTGCTTCTTCTTCAAGTCTGGTTTCTTTTGCTGGAAGTTAACTTCAGCTTTCAATTTTTTCTTTTCTTTCTTCCCAGCTGCAGCCTGTGCTTCAATGACTTCAAGCACCTTGAGATGACCTACTCCAATACATATATATTCCTGATTAAAGAAACTAAATTAGATGAAAAGGCCGTTAAGGGAATCTTCGTGGGATATTGTGATAATACCAAGGGCTATAGATACTTTAATATTGAAAAGAAAAAGGTATTGATTAGTATAATCATGTCAATTGATGAAACAGATAGTTGGAAGTTCAATGACAGTAAAGTTGAAGCAAAAGGAGTTGTTGACCACACTGAAGATACTAACAATGCTCCAGATGCCGATTCAGAAGAACAAAGTGCTGAATCAAAAAGTTCTGAAGACGAGCTAAACTACCCTGTTTAAGGATATCAAATTGCCTGAGGGTGTAGCGAACTTTAATTGTCCGTATGGATGCTTTGATTTAATGAATTCCAGTTTTGCCGATTATCAGAAAAATAAACAACGTCTCTCTTATTTCAGTCAACGCTGGTACATGAAAATAATAAAGATAAATAATTAAAAATCGTAAACATTCCTACGTGCATAATAAGAGATCTAAGTCTTACGAAAAACAAAACAAAAGTCTCATTCTTATTCAAAAAGAAGTCTTACGAAAAAGACACTAAATTCAATATATTTCATATGATCGGGTTGTACGTAGTGGCATTCTTTTGCCTTCTTGTTGTTGAAAACCGTTCCTTTTCCTATTTATATATCTTACTATGAGTTCGAACGAATTAACAACATGATCCAAACTGAAAGTCTCAGGTTGGTACAAATTTGATTACGAACCTAGTTAGCATCACCATTACATTATCTGAGATATAGTACATGTACTCGTAGATGAAAAAAAAATGAATGAATGGAGAAGTCACCATCGCGAAATCCTTTGAAATAAAATTTATTCTTTAGTAAAAAAAACAATGAATCACATTTCTTATTACACGGTAATTAATAATCACACTTCACTAAAAAGTGAAACACACACACAATGCAGGAGCTGCATTTATATATAGTAATGAATTGCTTAAGGCATTTGCCAATGAAGAAACAATGAAACTGTTGGAGAGTTCGTTTCGCGATTGAAGCCATTAAAAAAAATAAAAATCGATCTATTTTAGAAGACGGAAGGACTGTTTTGAAGACTGCAGAAAATAGAAGGACCAAAATGTAAAACTGCAGTTTCGCAGGGATTAAACTGTCAAAAATGCTGAAAAGTTTCTGGAAATCGTGATGAACGGCTGAGTTAATGTGTGATGCCCAAGCAATATCCTAGAGCTAGAAATACATCTTGTTTGCTATTGGTTCCTTTAGAAAAGCGAGAATTAAGTCATTTTAGCTATAAAAATTATCTCTTTAGCTTGTGATACTTAGTACTTGGTTCTAATAAAAATTATTGGTGCTTTCAAATCTGGAAAGATTACTATTATTTTAATGTTTTTATTTCTTACTTTAGCTTTGAATAAATTTTTAGTGTCGTTAATCATGAGTTTGTGTTAGTTTTTGATGAAAAACTCGTCCTTTATCATTTTTTTTAGGTTTCATGGCATCACAATCTCTCCAAAGCTTCTGTTTTTAGTTGTTGATAACCCAGAAATCATTTTGTGTCCAAAGCTCTCTGTTTTTCGTAATAAAACAGGAACCTAAATGCAACTTCAAGAGTTTTGGACATGAACTTCATCTTCTTCATAAAATCAAGGACCAAACAGTATTTTTCAAAAATCTTGCTAAGAGATCCATTTCTTCCTCTTGCTAAGGGATTTGGGTCTCTAAGCTTTCTGACAGTGGTATCCAGAGCTTCGAGTTACTTTGTTGGGATCTGTGAAAGAAAAGGAGAAGATGGCGTTAGTAGCAGCTAATACAGGTAATGACAGTGTTAGGATAGAGAAGTTTAGGGGAGAAGATTTTGACATGTGGTCTATCATAGCTAGAGATAATCTGGAAGTTGTTGGTTGTCTAGGGGTAGTAGAAAATGGTGTATTAGAGTTGCCGATAGGAGTGGAAGCAACTGAGGCACAGAGAAACAGGAGACATGATGATTTAGAGAGGGATAAAAGGGCACAAATCTAATTAAGGAGTGTCGTAGACTTAACTGTATTTAGGAAGGTAGTTGGCTGTAAAAATGCAATGGAGATATGGGATACTCTCAAGATGGAATATGAAGGAACAACTCTGACTAGAAGAATGAAAGCTAAGAGAGCAGAGAAGAGGTTTTATGATTTCAAAATGAGAGATGAGGAGACTGTTAGTGGTGCTAGGACTAGATTGATGGAGATTTTACAGGAAATGAAATTTTATAATGTCAAATATGATGAAGAGAGTCTGACAGATAGGTTGATGGAGAAAGTCCCTAGCAGATTTGAGTCTGTTATCTCTGGTTTAGATAAAGAGTTCAACAAAGATCTTGAGTTGGTGAACTTGGAGGAATTTTTCAATACCTTGGAGATTCATGAGAACAGGTATGGAGTCAAGAAGGAGAAAGAAGAAGCCGCAGTTTTTAGAAGTGAAAGATTCAGACACTCACAGATTCCACCAATTTCCATTCCAACAAATGAGTTTCAACTGAATCAAGAAGCCAATCCTGAAAGTTCTTTGTAAGCAAACCAAGCTCAACAAAACCAATCTCAGCCACCTGCAAGTGAAATGCTGCTGCAAGCAATGCCACAAACCTATCCAGTCTACCAAAATATCTCATACCAGCCTAACCAATCTTACCAGAACCAATCCTACCATCCAAACTACCAAAGACCACCAAATCAGTCATATCAAAACCAGTTTTACCAACAAAATCAACCATGGAGGCCTAGAGGAAGAGGTTTCAACAATTTTCAGGGACAAAGACCACCATCAAAATTGGGAAACTTTTCAGAATGTAGATATTGCAAGAAGCACAATCATTCAGAAGCAAGTTGTTTTTGGCATGAAATGGCCACTTGCAGCTATTGTGGGAAAAAATGTCACACTGATATGGTCTGTTACAACAAGTGGTGTGATGATCAACAAAACACTCAAAGTAGACAATATGAAAGATTGCGTCCAGTTCACACCACTTGGATAACAACAGTAATCTATAGTAGCTTCATACCAAGAAAACTATGCTACGGGCCTTCAGTACCTCAGATACAACAATAGCAAGCACCAATGAACCAGTTGAACTATTCTACACCTCAAAGCATTGTAAGATATCCATAAGTACCCCAAATAGCCTACCACCAAACCTATCCAAATCCAACCAGCCCTTCAACCATTCTTGGAACACCATCAAATCAACCAAACACACTCAACACTCAAAACCAAGATGTTGAAACCTCTAAATTAAGCTAAAAAAATGACAATCAAGTAGAAGAGAGTGCTTTTTTATTGGAAAGTTGTTATGTGGATAAAATTGAAGAGAAGAAAAGCAAATAGATCATAGATAGTGGCTGCTTAAACCATATGACAATGAAGGAGGAAGTATTTGTGCAGATGAATCCAAATGTAACAGTTACAATTAAGTTTGAGAATGGACAAGTGGTTCATATAGAAGGAAAATGAGTTGTGGAGTTTGAAACAAAGTCTGGTAAGTCAATTCTGGAAGATATCTATTTCATACCAGAATTAGATCAGAACATGATTAGTGTAGGACAATTACTTGAAAAGAAGTATGGTGTATACTTTAAAGATCAAGAATGTCTGATCTTCAATTTTGAAAGGGAACTACTATACAGAGTTCCTCAGATAAACAGAATGTTCAAGATTAGAATAAAAGATATAGAAAGAGCATTCTATCGAAACATTGCAGAAACAACACAACTATGGCATAGAAGGTTTGGCCATGTAGGACTAGACAACATGCATTCAATGTAGAAGAATGAAGTTGTACAAGGCATTCCAAAATTGTGTGCAAAGATGAAAGGTGCCTGTGAGGCTTGTACAAAGGGAAAGAGCTAGAAAGCTTCATTTCCATAGAGCTATTTGACATCAACACAGAAATTGCAACTGGTACACAATGATGTTTGTGGTCCTATTGAAATGCCATATGTTGCAGGTAATAGGTATTATCTGGAATTTATTGATGATTTCACCAGATATTTTTAGATAAATTTCATAAAAACAAAAGATAAAGTGTTTGGAATGTTCAAAAAGTGGAGAGCACAGGCTGAAGCTGAAGCTGGTTGTAAGCTGAGATGCCTTAGAAGTGACAGGGGTAGAGAATACACCTCAAATGAAATCAGAGAGTATTGTGATAGAGAATGTATCTTCCAGCAATTGACAGTTCCATACTGTCCAGAGCAGAATGGAGTTTTAAAAAGAAAGAACGGAATTATGGTAGAAATGGGGAAGGATAATGATGTTTGGCAAGAACATTCCAAGGAAGTTTTGGCCAGAGCTTGCAACACTGCAGTCTAGTCGCAAAACAGACTGCAAACCAAAGCATTGAAAGGAGAGACACCTTTTGAGATGATGTTTGGAGTAAAGCCTAAAGTGCATCATTTGAAGGTCTTTGGATGCATTGCTTATGCACATATTCCTGAGCAGAGAAGGAAGAAATGTCAGAAAAGACTGTGAAAGGGATTATGATGGCATATAGCTCTGGACAAACTAAAGGGTACAGGATTTGGAAATCAGTGAAAGAGAAAATGATAATCACAATGAGTGCAAAATTTGATGAAGATGTTGAATTTGACTGGATTGAACTAATAGTGAGCGAGCCATGGAGAGTTTTATGTGAGACACCGATGCAACCACCACTTATTGGTGAGATTATGAGTGAAACTTCATATGAAAATGAAGAATCACCAGTCTCTCCTAATTTTTTTTTTTTTCCATTTTAATACAGGTACCCCAATTACAACTCCAGGGGGGAAAAAACAATGTTCCAACACCATTGTTAACTTCTCCTGTGACTGAAGGAGAAACCAGCAACACAAATACAATTCTTGAACCATTAAATTTAGGAGGAGAGTCACCAAACAATGAAGGAAGTCCATATGAGCCATCCATACAAGCCATATATATTGACACTACAACACCTGAAGGTATATAACCAAAGAGGAGAAAAAACTTGAAGACTGTATATGAACAATCAATGCCAATGCCAACTCCAGATCCTGATATTTTATAGTTTATCTGTGTGGCTGAAGATTTTTCTAATGCAGAAATGGAAGAAGTTATGACTATAAACACTGAACCTAGGACCTACAAACAAGCAGAAAGGCATCTAGAGTGGCAACAAGTTATGATAGAGGAATGGAATGCAATTGTGGATAATGGCACTTGGATTTTAGTAGACGGGCCATCTGAGAACACAATGGTGATAGATATAAAATGGGTGTATAGGACTAAATTGAATGCAGATGGAAGTGTTAGTAGAGACAAGGCCAGACTAGTTGTGAGGGGATACAAATAAGAATATGGCATTGATTATGAAGAAACATATGATCAAGTTGTAAGATTGGACACAATCAAGATATTATTAGCTTTGGCAGCAAGCAATGACTGGGAAGCACATCAGATGGATGTGAAGAGTGCATTCCTCAATGGAGTCCTGAAAGAAGAAGTATATGTAAAGCAGCTTGATGGATTTATGAAGAAAGGAGAGGAGCATAAGGTATACAAGCTCATCAAAGCTCTGTATGGTCTTAAACAATCTCGTAAAGCTTTGCTGCAGATAGGGTTCTAGAGAAGTCAAAGTGAAGCCACTCTATATGTGAAGTGTTAAGGAGGAGCAAAGATCATTTGCTCTCTGTATGTTAATGATCTGTTAATTATTGAGACAAACTTGAGGCTTGTGGAAGACTTCAAGAGAGTGATGAATTCTGAGTTTCAGATGACAGATCTAGGCCAAATGAAGTACTTTCTGGAATTGGAAATAGATCAAAATGATGCTAGAATCTTTATACATCTGAAGAAGTATGTAGAAGAAGTTTCAAATTAAAGATTGTAATGGAATTTCAACTCCCATGGAGAGCCAGCTGAAGATGGAATCAATAAAACCAGGTGATGAATTTTACTCTATTGAATATAGAAGCATGATAGGTTCTCTTATGTATTTGTGTTAGGCCAGATTTGGCTTATCGTGTGAACATGATGGCTTGCTTTAATGCAAACCCTTCAAAGCAACATGTTGTTTATTTGAAAAGGACTCTGAGATATGTGAAGCACACCATCAATCTGATAATTTGGTTTGAAAGAGGTGGAAATAGTGAATTATTGATGTTCAGTGATGCTAGTTATGCTGGTTTGAAAGAGGCAATAGTTTTGGAAGTGGTATCTTCACTTTGAGTTCAAAGAATCAGAATATCATTGCACAGTCCACAGCTGAAGCAGAATATGTGGCTTTGAACATGACTGCAAAACAAGTTGAATGGTTGAACAAAGTCCAATTGGACATTAGTTAATTGAAGAACAATTGTACAACTATCTATTATGATTCCTCTTCTGTAATTGCAATGGCAGAGAATCCAAGTGATCATATGAGAACCAAGCACATAAATGTCAAGTTTCATTTTGTGACGGACTTAGTGGAGAAGGGAGCTATCAACATTGTGCTATGTAGATCTCAGTTTCAGATTATAGATATCTTTACAAAATCACTTCAGAAATGGAGGTTTGATTTCTTGGTGAAGATGATAGGAGTGTAGGTCCCACTCAATAAAGGAGGAGCTGTTGGAGTGGCTTGCTTCATGGAACCTGTCTTCCAAGACATGATTGAAGGCTAAGTATGCTCAAATGTAATGAAAGCAAAGAAAAAGAAGAAAAACAAAAACTTGCAGCAGAAGAAATCTAAGTCATCAATGGAAAAATTCATCAAAACTGGGATCAATGCTTTTGTCAAGCATCTCCTAAGTGTTCTAGATGATCCTAAAGCAAAAGGAAGCAAGACTGGGTCGATTAGAGGCAATGTAAAGCAGATTGAAGTTGATTATGCAATGGTGACTGGTAAGGACGATTCTGCACATCGTCAAAAAGTTGAGGACCTTGTCAACTCTGTAAAAAACTTGGGGACTCTATTGACTTTTCTGCAACTTCGTCGACTAAGAACGCAATTGACGAGCTATGGAGCAATCGACGATTAGTCGGAGCTCAAGCGACATGCCAAAAGGTTCAAGAAGATGTCGGCTACAATACCTCTACGAGCAATTCATCTACAATTTTCCAGAATCAAAAGTCCCAATTTTCCTAGGGTTTCAGGTTATTGTTACATGCTCAGCTTTCTCTTTCTTCCGAATAATTAGGGTTAGCTTATCTTTTGCTATTCTTGATGAATTTTGATGATTCAAAGGTCCTTTATGATAGACTTGATGCTCTGAATCTGATTATGAAGTCAATTAACAATTATCTACTAATGAATAAAATGTCTGCTCGATCAACTTGAGTTCTGAGTTGCTGTTGTCAAAATTGGGGATTTCTACTGCAAGCTGTTTTTGGCTGGTTTTTTGATTCAGAAAGACCACGTTGGTGACTGTGAAGATATTTTGTGTACAAACCTTGTGATGAAAGAGCTTAGAAATGATCATGGTACTCAAAGTAGCTGTTTTAACTTAGCTTTTGCAATTTCAATTTTAGTTTCAGTTTTAATCAATCAAATGAAGAAGTTTAAATTGAAAAATTTTCAGTAGTAGTGTAGTAAAGATTTTTGCATTGATACCAAGTCATTTGAAGCACTGAATCAAAAGTCAAGTACAAAGTCAACTATTTGTTGTTATGTGTGTTCTTCTGCACATTCGAAGTTCAGATGCAGATGAAGTGAACTTTATGTTCCAGCTGATTGCAGTCTCATTTTGAAGACTAAAAGAAATCCAATGAAGTGAAGAGCAAGAAAAAACTCAGCCGTTTTAAGGATTTTAGCATTTTATGCCTTGTGGTCCCAAAAGTACTTTTTTTTTTGCTTTTCCTACATGTAATTTCATTTCTAGTATTTTATAAATCAAACTTCTGATGTCTAGATTAGGTTGTGGATCAGTATATAAGGTCCTTAACCTTTCTCTTTTCGATTATGAGCTCTTAGTATTATATAAAAATTTGAATCTACAGCTTTACTAATTTGTTCATAAAGAGTTCGTCGTTTATTTTTTCAGTTTCAAATGTCTTTTATTTTATGATTGTATTGGATTTAAGAGTACCTTTAGTACTGAAATCGAAATTAAATTATTATTTAGGATCCAACCACCTTAGATACCAACAATTAGTCTCAAATCAGATTCAAATTTCAGCACAAATATGATTATCATTCACTCGGTAATAAGTTTTCAGTTCTGTTTTCATTAGTATTGTCTTGTTTTCATTAGTATCAAAGAAAGGCAAATTGCATAATTAAGGGAAGAAATTAAACACGAAACAAATTCGCATTCATGCAGATGATGACATGCATGCATGATAAGAAAGAATTGTTAATTAGTTTCTCTCGAAAGGGAAGCTAATTTATCGGCACATTGGAAGCGTTTGATGTTCTTGTTTCATGTACACTTGTCCAGCGCCAAGTTAATCTTAAGAGGGACATCGGCTTTAATGATTCCGTAAAGAAGGCTGAGATTAATGTCCAAGCATACGCAAGCAGACACTTCCAGGTCGAGCACTCCTTTGATAATCGAACAACACTTGTGTGGTGACGATTGGGGGTTTCCAATTGTGGCGTTGACAAGACCGTTAAGGACGTTAACACAAACACCCAACCTTACCATATCCATTGAGCATTAGTGTTGTTGGAATCAGTTTTGGTAGAGCTGGGAGTACTGCTACTTGAATTGGAATGAGACTTACTAGGACTCGGAGCTTTTTCCGAGCAGGATGACTTTTTATCTGAGCTACGAGACTGGACTCGAGAAGCAGAGCTGATTAGGGCAAAGAAAACAACGTTGATGGCCAGGAGGATAACTATTTTTGAACCCATTTTGTAATGAATATCTATTTCTCAACGGTTTTTTTTTGATGATATCTATTTCTCAATGTTTTACGTAAAAGGTCGATTAATGTTATTTCTGTGTGTGTCCTTTAGGTGCAATGTTTGAGGGTCTTATATATTTCATTTCATGTGATCCATGATATGTGAAGAAGCTAGAGGAGACGCATCCACGTTTTGTCATATCTTAATGAAAACTTTACATAAAAGCTGTGAAATAATTGCATAATCAAATTAAGATTTGGGTTAATCACGTTTACCCATTATTTATTTGGAAATGAATAAAAATCCAATAATTAATTTCACATGCCAAGTTCAAGAGCGTTACAATAATATATATAATGACATGAATTAATCTTTGTTTAAAAATGTTATACGCTACCTGAAGAACATATATATGAACGAGAAAAACGTATATTTTCGTCCCTCACGTTTTACATGTAACATCTTTTCAGTGCCTCACGTTTTTTCGTTATTTTCATGTTTTCCGCTAGTGACCATACATATCTTTCCGCCGTTAACTTTACCTAAGTGGTATCTATGTGGTACTCTGTGGCACCAAAGCCTAGTCAGTTAACAGGCTTATATAATTGTGACATGTGTCAGCGACACATCATAAAAAATTTTCCACATCACAATTTTTTGCAAAAAGATGTGAATTTTTTGATGACGTATCAAAGTTTTTTATGAGCCAAATGACACATGTCACAAATATATTGGTCTGTTAGCTGATTAGGCGCCACTAGGTGCCACACGTACAAAATTAACGGCAGAAGGACATGTATGGTAGCTAACGAGATACGTGAGAATTTTTTAGACTAACGAAAAAATATGAAAAACTGAAAAGATGTTACGAGTAAAACGTGAGGGACAAAAATATACGTGATATGTTTTCTGAACTATAGATCCAAAATTCTGATGACGAAACTCATTACTTATTTACTATCACTCCCTCTATGAATACTTAACATATTTTTTAAAAAATTATCCATAAATACTTAACATATTTTTTAAAAAATTATCCATAAATACTTATTGTATCATACAGTATTATTTATTTATTTTTGAAGTTCATACAGTATTGTTTTGAGAACAATCTTTATTCAAATTTTCATTTATACCTTCATTTAGTCAAAATAAAAGTATATGAATAATCATTACTTAACTTGTTAATTTTAATTATTAGTATATTTAATGATCGTATTTTCTAATCGTACTTGTTAATTTTAGTTATTAGTATATTTAATGATTGTATTTTCTAATCGTAGCAAAACTTCATATTATGTCAATTGAATATGAATGGAGGGAGTTTTGTTTATTATAGTTTGCAGCTTTGTATTTTGAAAGCTAATTTATTTTATTTTGGATACATGAATGATTCTTTATCTTTTTCAAAACATCTAAAAACTCATAAATAGCATCAAACAAACAATTAGAAGGTTTCAAGAGAGGCTCGCTGCGGTCAAAAAGCCTAGTTCAAATGTCAGATAAAATAGAGAGAGGCTTCCGCGACAAGTTAATTAATGTTGGGCCGAGAGCAAGAAGCCTCTCTTCAATTATACAGGTTATGAATTTTGCTTATTTTGAAGAGTTGCAACCTTTACGGTTATGTCAATTGAATTTAAATTAAAAGATAGGCTAGTTATGAAGTGAAAATACATCTCTTTGAAAGGTTTTTTTAGTTTTGTTCAAAAAGAATTCCGAGAGTTTGCCATCTTGGAATTATGCGTGCTTCTTTAAAATCGTGGAGGAATATTGTCGCTTAAAATCAGTAGCAACATACCTGGGACAATAATTCCTTAAGGACATAAAACCACTTTTATGTAGGAACACTTTGGTATAAATTTCGTAAACAGATTCTAAACCACTTCATCATTGCTTGGTACAAAAGAAATTTAACAATCTTAAGGAATTATTGAATAACTACAGTGAAGGAGGGAATCAAATCTGAACAATACGATGTGGACATCAAGAAACTCGATAGGTTTAATGGCACTAACTTTTCAAGATGGAAAGATAAGATGATGTTCATGCTAACGGAGATAAAATAGGCTTATCTACTATCAAAATATCTTACACCAATACCTGTACCAAAAGAGAGAGAAAAAGAAGAAGTTAATACACCAAGGAGAAAGCGGAAGGATGATGAAACTCGATGGCGAGATTAGATATTCTAAATTAATTTACTGATAGTTTATATGGTTTATTTTGTTCAATAAAGGCACTGCATGAATTATAAAAGACTCTAGAAAATAAATACATTTGGAGAAATAAGGAACACGCTGATTTCTTAGTATTCAATTTTTTGAATTTGTTATATCTTCGATAAACAGGTGATGAATCAAGTAAATTAATTGCTTCACCTCGTGACTATTGGAACTCTGACTCTTTTGATTAATGTTGAGCTATTTTGCACGCACTCAAATATACGTATTGCCACAAGTAATAAAATGATAAGAAATATATCGTTCCCACGAGGAGTTGGTTAAAACTCTCAATATATAAATACTTACAAAAGTTCTTCTATTTATTTGTCCAAAGAATAAAATTAAGAATTGAATTAATTTTAATAAAACTAAGAACATAAACAAAAGTAAATAATGAGAAGATTTGGATATGAGAGAATTTTTAGGGCATAAAATTACGCTATAATCATCACCATTTCTAACAATAATTTTTTTACACAATCTATATGAATGCCACCAGTTACCTAATACTCATCTTTCAGCCAAATCGAAAAACATCTAAGTTTGGTTTTGTTTCTTGTTGAAGGAAACTTTAGATTCTATTCAAGTTATGAATGGTCTTAGAATTAGAGTTGGGGATATTTCTGTAAGTTTTGCACAATCAAATGGAGTAAGGCATACTGGTGAGACTTGCTTCTTCTCGAGAATATATTCAACTTGCATGAATTCCTCAGAAAATTGCAATTAAAGAAGGTTTGGAATGAGAAGAAGAAACCAACTTTTAATTTTCAAACTGAGGACGGTAGTAAGGAATGGCTGAAAAGTAGTCATGTTGGATATATCTCATGCCTCCTCTATCTCGGGAATTAGAGGACGGTGCTTATAATGATGAGTACATAAGGCTAACAACTTTTGACTATCAGGATGATTGGGAATGTGCTATGCAGAAGTTTGTATTGGATCATAATCTAATGTTGGGTTTAATATGTAAACTATATCATATATTATAAGTTGTCGTATAGTAATCAATCATGACAAATTCTGGTATGCTTCCGCTTTCATTCTTCTATTAATTTTTATTGTTTGACACGAAAAGATTCTGTGAAATTGGATTTACTGATTTGTATTATACAATAGTCCTAATAAGTAGTATCTAGAGTCTATCGTGTTTAAGTAATAGGAATTGAATTCATGGCTGAGTTCTTGAATTTATTTATATATATATGGTTTTTTAAAGTTAAACGCACTCTATATTTTGAATTACAATCCTCTTGTTCTTTTGTCTTTATTTGGTTTGGAGACAAATAAATCAATTGATGCAAAGTTATTTTTTAAGAAATCAATATGCATTATACTGTATATATTATTCATAAAATTCTCTGGTTTGTTTTTTCTTCAGCTTAAAAGACAACACATCAGTGCGATTAAATTTTTTTTTTCTTGGTATTGTTATTGCTTGAATTGACAAATAAGGAATGATATGGATGTTTTCTTTTTGGCAAGATTTGATTCAAGATTTAGATTATTTAAGTTTGCAAAATTTTTATTGTCTCATATGCTTTGTACCTGTGTGACGGTTAAAAGAGCCTGTAAAGTTTAAATCTTGCATTAATTAAGATTTTGTTTCTTCTGCTATAAGCAAAGTAAATACTCTTATCAATGAATTTTGTTATGATAAATTTTCAATGTAGCAAAACAAATTATTTTTGTAGACCTGCTATATTGAATATACGATATTGTCGTCAAAGTGATTTTATTTGTACATTCAAAAGATGAAATTGTATGTTAACTTAGGATTAAACATGATCGGCCCAAAAGAAGTAATGTGTTTCATCTTATTTTAATGAAATATTGGTATTGAACATGTGAATGTCATTTTGTTAAATATGTAAGCATTTTATTAGCCCAAAGGACAATTAAATGCTTTTCATGTTATTTGATTTTCAATGATTCATCACCACATCAAAATATCAATTACAAGTTATTATTTTGTCCAAAGATGAATAACTAATGGAGTGCCTGATATTTTGAGACAGACTAAAGTTAATTATTAGCAATTTCATTGTCATTCAGATTTTATATTTTAAGTAAGCATGTTTAACTTTTGTTTTTGTTTTATTTGTTCACTTGTTTAACTCCAAACCAATCTGCTAACATCACCGCAAGCATTAACTCGATTCCCATGTTGAATGGCACTAACTTCAAGACATAGAAGGAAAATCTTCTGATGTGCTTGGAGTGATGGATCTTGATCTTGCACTAAAGACAGATACTCCCGTGAAAATTACTGAGGAAAGAATAATTGAGGAGATTGACTTGATGGAAAAATGGAAGTGATATAATCGCATGTGCATGATGATCATAAAGAAGGCCATTCCTGAAGCATTTTGGGGATCGATGTTTCCGAACATACATACTGTAATTGAGACTCTTACCGAAGTGGAAGCTAGGTTTGCCAAGAACGAAAAGGTTGAAATTAGTACGATTCTGGCAAAGCTTACTTCTAAGAAGTACCAAGACAAAGAGAATATTCGGGAGCACATTATGGAAATGTCCCATCTTGCTGCTAGACTTTGAGCACTGAAAGTTGACCTCTTTGAGGAATTACTGGTGTATTTGGTGTTCATTTCTCTTCCTACACAATTTGGACATTTCAAGATAAGTTATAACTGTCAAAAAGAGAGTTGGTCTCTCAATAAACTTATCTATCAGTGTGTGCAAGAAGAGGAAAGACTGAAGCTAGAAAGGACGGAAAGTGCTCATATGGTAAATTATTCATCAAATTCTAAAGGTAATCAAAATAAGAAAAGGAAGAATAAAGGAAAAGAACCTGCTGATGCGCTGCATCGAAGAAATAGCAAGTGGGACCCGACAAACCGGGAAAAAGTTGTTTCTTTTGCAAGGCTGTTGGACATATGAAGAAGGATTGTGCTAACTATCATGCTTGGCGTACAAATAAAGGTATGAATAATTATGTTTGTTCTGAGGTTAATTTTACTTCGGTTCCTGTACACACTTGGTGGATAGATTCGGGTGCCACTACTCACATAAGTGTGTCCATGCAGGGTTGCCAGAGTTACAGGCAACCAAGTGAGGCTGAAAGTTCGTTTATGTTGGCGATGGCAAGCCGGTTCTCATTAAAGAAGTTGGCAAATTTTAATATTTTATTTAGTACTAGATTATATTTAGATTTGTGTGAAACTTTTATTATACCGTCCTTTAGACGGAATTTTGTATCTATTTCTGTATTGGACAAGTCCGGTTATAACGGCACTTTTGGGAATAAAAAAATAAATTTGTTTTGCAATTCCATATTACTTGGTTCAAGTCATCTCATGGAAAATGAGAGGCTATATTTGTTTGATACAATTGCTTGTAATCTTGAGGAATCATTAAGTTCAACAACTCGTGGCATTAAAAGAAAATAAACTGATCAAAATTCGGCTCAATTATGGCACAAACGATTAGGACATATCTCCCAAAGAAGAATAGAAAGGCTTGTGTCAAACCAAATTTTAGGCCCTTTAGATTTTATAGACTTTACAGACTGTATAAATTGTATTAAAGGGACGATGACAAACAAAAGGAAATATGAAGCCAATCGGACATCTAGCGTCTTAGAACTTATACATACGGATATAAGTGGGCCATTTCCTAAGGCTTCTTGGAATGGTCAATGATACTTTATAACATTCATAGACGATTACTCTAGATATGGCTACATATATATCATACATGAAAAGCCATAATCATTGGACGTGTTCAAAAGTTTTAAGGCAGAAGTTGAAAATCAACTCAACTCAAAGATTATGTCTGTTCGTTCTGACCGTGGTGACGCATATTGTGGTAGAATGGTGAACAACGTCCCGGTCCATTTGCTAAATTCCTAGAGGAAAATGAGATCGTTCCTCAATACACCATGCCTAGTTCACCATCAATGAATGGTGTTGCGGAAAGACGAAACCGAACACTTAAAGACATGGTGAGACTATGATTTCCAATTCTACCTTACCAGAATCACACTGGAAGATGCACTAAAAACAACGGCCTATATTCTTAGAGATCCAACGAAAGCAACCAACAATAGGACTCCATATAATTGTGGACGGGTCGGCAATCCAGTTTGAACCACTTTCATGTTTTGGGGGTGTCCAACTAAAGCTCGCCCTTACCGGCCAAATAAGAAAACGCTGGACTCTAAGACTGTTAGTTTTTATTTCATTGGCTATTCAGAACGATCAAGGGGTTTTAAGTTTTATGATCCTGCGAATAGATCTATGTTTGAGTCAAGAATTGCCAAGTTCTTTGAAGATGTTGAGGTTGTGGAGGGAGATAAGGCTAGAGAAGTTGCTTTTGAAGAAGAAAATGCATTCGAGATTTATTTGCAACATCTCCCAAATATAGAAAATCTACCGGCTAAGGAAATCGTTCAAGAGAATTTATCGGATGAGGATTTACCGATAAATACTCAAAATGATTTACCGGAAGAAGATTTACGGGTGAATGATAATTTACCAGTAAATGCACTAGGCAATTTACTGATTGATCAACCTTCAACATTTCAAGAACTTGTTCCATTAAGGAGATCCACTAGAGAAAGAAAAAGTACAATTTTGGATGACTATTATATATTTCTTCAAGAGCAAGAACATGAAGTTGACGTTGAAATGTTGGAGGATGATCTAATTAATTTTCGTCGAGCTATGGAAAGTTCTGAAGCTCAACAGTGGATCGATGCCATGAATGAAGAGATGAAATCCATGAAGGATAATGACATTTGGGATCTTGTCCTTTTGCCCGAGGGTGCGAAACCAATTGGTTGTAAATGAATTTTTAAAACCAAGAGGGATTCAATGGGTGATGTGTAAAGGCATAAGGCACGTCTTGTCGCAAAAGGATTTACTCAAAAGGAAGGAGTTGACTATAAAGAAACTTTCTCTCTGGTATACTTGAAAGATTCTTTTCGAGTCATAATGACATTAGTGGCGCAATTTGATCGTGAATTATACCAGATGGATGTAAAGATAGATTTTCTTAATGGAGATATTGAGGAAACGATTTATATGGTGCAACCTGAAAACTTTATATCAGGTGATCCAAAAAAAATGGTTTGCAAACTCAAGAAATCCATTTATGGACTCAAACAGGCATCAAGATAGTGGTATTTTAAATTTCATCAAGTTGTTTTTTAATTAGGATTTGAATATAACATAGTTGAATGCATATATCACAAGTTTCGTAGGAGTAAATTCATTTTCCTAATTTCATATGTGGATGACATATTGCTAGTCATCAATGACATAGAATTATTGTATAAGACTAAGATAAGTTTGAAATGAAAAATCTTGGTAAACCAGAAAATACCCCAATATCTGAGGGAGACAAATTTAGTCTCAATCAATGCTCTAAGAACGATGTTGAAAGAAAAGAAATGGAAAACATTCCATATTCATCGACAATAGGGAGCATCATGTATGCTCAAGTTTGTACGCGTCCGAATTTTACGTACATTACAGGTATGCTTGGCATATACTTAAGTAAACATTGTTTGAAGTATTGGAAAGCAATCAAAAGGATTTTAAGGTATCTATAGAGAACAAAAAAATACATGCTCACATACAGAAGATCAGACATCTTGGAGGTCATCGGTTATATAGATGCATATCACGCCAAATGTATAGATAGCATGAGATACTTCTGGTTATGTCTATCTTCTAGCAGGAGGTGTTGTTGCATGGAGAAGTGTTAAATAGTCCCTTATTGCAACTTCTACCATGGCAGCTGAGTTTATATCCTGCTTTGAGGCGTCATCACATGGTATATGGTTGCGAAATTTTATCACTGGACTGCGTGTAGTGAACACTATTAGGAGACCAATGAAATTATATTGTGATAATCAATCGGCGATCATGTTGGCCAACAATAACAGAAGCTCGACAAAATCGAAACATATTGACATCAAGTTCCTGGTAGTAAAAGAAAGAGTACATAATGGACAGTTTGCTATTGAGCATATTGGTACAAACTCGATGATTGCGGATCCGCTTATTAAAGGTTTGACACCTAAGACATTCTTCGAACAAACCATTAGTATACGTGTTATATCTCAGGAGGATTTTC